>NC_056743.1:993439278-993559278 GCF_019279795.1 Protopterus annectens
TGTCAGTGGTACCCCAATTCAGTAATGTGTGCTTCTCTACATGTACAATCTGTGTTTGTGTGTGTGTGTATTTTACAGCAGTCTGTAATGTACCCCACTATGTGTTTATTTTTCCCTGTCTGTGGTATCCCATTCTGTATCACGTGCCATTCCAATAAATGCAGTTCTTTGTCCATGGTATCCCATTCTGTTTCTGTGCACCTTCACATGTAATTGCATGTGTGTAAAGGGAGTATGTGCTCTTCCACTCTCTAATGCTATGTGTTTACTATTCCTTGTTTGTGGCATCCTACTCTGTAATGTGTATGCTGCTCCAATACATACTATTATCTGCCTGAGGTATCCCACTCTATAAGATGTGCTGCTTCACATTTTGTGATCTCTGTGTGTAGTGTCTTTAGCCGTAATACCTGCTGCTGTATTGTTTTATTCTTTTGGTATCTCATTCCATAATACAAGATTCCCATTCAGTGATCTGTATGTGGTATCCCATTATGTAATGTATGTTATTACACATGCGATGTCCCTCTGTGCAATAGTACACTCTAATGTCTGATGTGCTATGTGCACTCTTATTTCTCTGCTATACCCAGTTTTGTAATACGTACTGCTTTATGTGTACTAATCCCTGTACATATTCTCCTCTTTTGTAATGTGTGTTTTTTCACATTTAGTCTCTGCCATCTGTGGTATCCCATTTTGTAATGTGCTGTCTGCCTGTGGTATCCCATTTTGTAATGTGCTGTCTGCCTGTGGTATCCCATTTTGTAATGTGCTGTCTGCCTGTGGTATCCCATTTTGTAATGTGCTGTCTGCCTGTGGTATCCCATTTTGCAATGCTGTGCAATTCTACAATAAGTGATCCCTGTCTTTGCTATCTTGTTTTGTAATATGTATCCTGTCTTACACAGTGCTCTCTGTCTGCGGTATCCCAATTTGTAATGCTCTGCTATTTTACATTGTGTTCTCTGCCTTTGCTATGCTGTTTGTAATGTGTGCTGCTTCAGTATGTGATGTTCTTTGTCTATGGTGTCCTAGTTTGTAATGTGTTTCCTTCTTCTTATAGATTGCTATCTGTGACATCCCACACTATAGAGTTTTGTACAACATTTAGTGTTTCCTGCCTGTACTGTCCTGTCTGTGGTATCCCATTCTGTAATATGAACTGATCTGAGTATAGTATTCTGTGTATGCGGTTTGCCATTATCAGTGTGTACTGCTTTACATGTAGTACTTTCTTGTCTGTGGTATCCCATACAATACTATAAACTTCTTAATTTTCCACTTCCTTTTTGTGTGACTTCCTCCTCTGTCATATGCTGCTATGCATGTAATATTCCCTGTCATTGATGCCCAGTTTTGTAGTGTCAAATGAAGTAAACTGCATCTGTGATGACATTTTTATCTGATCTCCTGCACATATAGCATACTCGTCTGTTGTATTCCATTCTGTAATGTGTTCTAGTACACATGCAGCGTACCCTGTTTGTATAACCCATTTCATAATGTGTGCTATCCCAATTGTAATATAGACCATTTTTGATTTTACACATTCTCTGAAGTACAGTGGTTAACATACAACGCACTCTATGTTGTACTGCTGCTTCCCAAGTTCTGTCTCTAACAGGGGTAAAACAGGAGGCTGAAACACTCTATGTTGAAAAGACAATTACTTATCAGTTTGTAACTTCATAATTCCTCCTTACCCAGGTGCTGGACCTCCCTTTGAAAGGTTGAAGACTTGTCTAGGATTCAGAAGGTATTGCATTTTTCGAAGTACCCTGAGAAAAAGAAAGAGAAACAGCTATGAACTAGCAGCAGACAAATTTTGCAGAATATTGTTTCCAACTGCTCCTTTCCTTTATAGACAGACATAATTATAAACTCTTTGTTACCTGTATGATTCTCATTGTAGAACAGGAATGTATTGAAAATATCTAGTTGTGTCTTTGCTTCCCTAGTACTCTTCAAGATTGACTTTTGGATCTTTGCAATTTTTAATCACAAGAGCTGCTGTTTGCACCAGGGTATACTTAAAAGCTACCAATAAGTAATTCAGCAGCTCTGACAATATTGTAGAATTGTCACTGTATCAACCTGTTATGAGGCATGGCATATCTGATGGAGCTAAAATGGAAATGGTGACATCACTCTGCTACATGGAGTGATGTTTTTCCCACAGTAAGACACACTTATTACTCTTGTTCTGGTCCCACACAAAGAAAATCAGCAGTTAATTATCACACCTGCATATGCAGTGACACCCTTGTCTTCAATTATCCCTACTTTTGTGGGAATCTGGGAATCCTACGCACAGAGAGTGGGAATCTGTGCCCCCTTAAGGCTGCTGCTGCAGTAGGGTTGTAGTCTCTTTCTACAGAATCCCTCAACCATTCCCAGTGAAGGTTAACCAGCCACTGCCACTCCCTTATTGCTGCTGGGTCTCTGCAGCTGGGAACACAGTTTGAATCTGATGTTAGTAAAAAAGATGAATGCCCTGCCTCCTTGCCATTGGGCCAGCAGCATCACACAGCATGGCACTTAGAACATTTACACAGATTTTTGTCTGCTTTATCCTTGTTACCATACTTCAGATGCTTTTAGTCATGGCATAGGAGGTGGACATCTTCAAAAAAATCTGGAAATTGGAGTCATGGCACACCACATTATGTCTGCAGACTGCACTAGTGGCACACCACATTATCTCTGGGGACTGCACTGGTGGCACGCCACATTATGTATGGAGACTGCACTAGTGGCACACCACATTATTTCTGGAAACTGCACTAGTGGCACAACACATTATCTCTGGAGACTGCATTACTGGCACACCACATTATCTCTACAGATTGCACTAGTGGCATACCACATTATCTCTGTAAATTGCACTAATGGCACACCACATTATCTCTTGTAAATTGCACTAGTAGCACACCCCATTATCTCTAAATTGCACTAGTGGCACACCACATTATTTCTGTAGATTGCACTAGTGGCATACTACGTTATCTCTGTAGCTCACACTAATGGCACACCACATTATCTCTGTAGATTGCACTAGTGGCACACCACATTATCTCTGAGTACCAGAGCAGTGGTGGGATCAATATCAGAAGCATACTTAGTGCATCATGAGAACAACAAAAAAAAAAATATCCCTCCTCTCAAAAACATGTGAAGGACAAAAACCTAATACAAATCAAAACACAAAAATAAAACATATGGTCTTACTCTATCAGTAGAGCTAAGAAGAGGAGTGTACCATAAAGTGGTTGTCTAGCAGATGCTTGATGTTACATGTATCAAATCTGGCAACACCGACATCCCAACATCAAAACTCACAATTCCAGAAACACAGTAGTCCAAACTTCTAGACTCACCACCTTCACGACCCATGTTAACACTTGTTCCTGGGACGGGAGTGGTAGAGAATTTTGGGATTCAGAGTATTATGATGTTTTGGGTTTTCAGTGTCGTGAGATTTGATAGATAACTCCATAAAGTCATGCAAGATACTTAGTAGAACAGATCTTCAAGTGGAGGTTACTGTAACAGAAAATCATAAAATTTGAGTTTATCCACCTTCAGTTTATTTTTTTCTAAACAGTTTTTATCAACTGTACATCAGTGATGACCAACACTGGCATCATACACCAATGTTCTATTGAACCTTAGTTGGAATGTAGGTGCTCACATACAGGCAGGGTTGAAAGCAGCTTTTCTCTGTTCTTACAACTCATTCTGGCCCTCAAATTGAGGTGTGTTTATAGCAGATGATTATCCTTTGTAAAATAATATAATTTATATAACTGTACAAATAACCATAAAATGTTACAAAGTGATAGGAAAACTGTATACATCTCTCCTATGGGAAAGAGATAATGCAGTTTTGTTGTTACAGCTACATCTCCTTGAAAATTTACTGTTACATTAATTATCCTACATAACTGCATGATCAGTAAATCACAACATTTTAGCAGATTCATGAGTATTTGGAATTCCATGGGACATGGTAGTCACAGGATCCCCTGTACTACAGCTGTGCCAAAACCTGCAATCTCTTGACTGTGCTTTCAGTTTGTAATGTTGTGTGAAGGTATATGCAGTACTTCATGTGGCAGCCTCAAAAATATCTTGTGCAGAAACATTTCTACAGTAAGCTGCTGAAATTGCTGCTGCTGTCCTGCTGGAATATGCTTTGCCTGTGCCTTGCAAATGATTGTTGTTCTTATCATAGCAAAAAGGCAACAGAGGTGGCTACCCATTTAGACAAGCTTTGTTTAGTCATAGACAGAACTTTCTCACATTTTTTAAAAACTAACAACTGTTCTTTTTGCCTGATTTCTTGTGCTCTTCTGGTATAACACCCAGCATATGTAAAACATGCCACTTCTGATAATTTGGATAAATGACCAGTAACTGAATGTACTAAATGAAAGTGAATGCTAATACAACCTTTGGCTTAAAAGATGGATTTGCCTTTAAAGACAGTCTTTCATTATGAAAGACTGTATACAGTGATTACAACTGCTGCTGGTAACGCTGATATTCTTCTGCCTGAAGTAACAGCAAACAGAACAACACGTCTTTCATGACAGGTATATAGATTAGCTTCCCTTGTGAGCCACTTTAAGTCTAGCCAATTTCCTTCAAAGGTGAGAATCAAATCTGTTATCTTGTCTTGTGTCTGTGAGGCAAACACCTTAACCATTATGCCAACCCCCACCACTTTTAAATCATCACTATTTGCTGGTTCAAATGAAGATATAGTTAATGTCTTTCAACATAAAACTCAAATGTCAAGTGGATGAGATATGTTCCTGATGATCTTCAGTGAAGAACTGTTTTTTATGAAGGCCTTAACAAGAGTGGTGCTGTTATCTTTTGGAGAGGATGATATATAATAAGAAATCACAGAAACACAAACTGTGACTGCTGAATAAGCTGCATTTGATTTACATAAATGCAATGCCTTTGGAACAAAATACTGTATGAGTCTAGGCTTTGCAAAACAGTCCAAATAAATACCTCTTCTACTTCTGAGTGTAAGATATTATTTTATTTGTCTCTTGACTTCCTTTAAGATGTTCAAGAATTGAGTAGAAAAAGAATTGCTGTTATGACTCAAGATTCTACTTACCAAGCTAAGAGAATCAGAGTTTCGCCCTGGGTAGTAATACCCTGCTGTTTTTGTTTGTTTTCTTGCTGTGTCAGTAAGCAGAACTGTAGCTGGATCATCTAGCATATGGTACAGTTCCCTGATAGGTTATCCTTCTGTAGCTGGCTCATCTAGCACATGGTACAGTTCCCTGGTAGGTTATCCTTCTGTAGCTGGCTCATCTAACACATGGTGCAGTTCCCTGATCTATTGTCTTTCTGTAGTTGTCTCATCTAGCATAAGGTGCAGTTCCCTGATCTGCTGTCCTTCTGAAACGGGCTCATCTAGCACATGGTGCAGTTCCCTGATCTGCTGTCTTTCTGTAGATGCCTCATTTTGCACATGGTGCAGTTCTTGATCTGCAGTCCTACTGTAGCTGGCTTATCTAGCATATGATGCAGTTCCTTGAACTGCTGTCCCTCTGTAGCTGGCTCATGTAGCATAAGGTGCAGTTCCCTGATCTGTTGTCCTTCTGTAGATGGCTCATCTAGCACATGGTACAGTTCCCTGATCTGTTGTCCTTCTGTAGATGGCTCATCTAGCACATGGTGCAGTTCCCTGATCTGTTGTCCTTCTGTAGTGGCTCATCTAGTACGTGGTTCAGTTCCCTGATCTGTTGTCATTCTGTAACTGGCCCAACTAGCACATAGGCACTGACCTGTTGTCCTTCTGTAGATAGCTAATTTTGCACATGGTGCAGTTCGTGATCTGTTAACCTTCTGTAGATGGCTCATCTAGTACATGGTGCAGTTCCTTGATCTGTTGTCCTTCTGTAGCTGGCTCATCTAGCACATGGTGCAGTTCCCTGATCTGCTGTCATTCTGTAAATGGCTCATCTAGCACACAGTGCAATTCACTAATCTGGTGTCCTTCTGTAGATGGCTCATTTTGCACACAGTGCAGTTCTTGATCTGCTGTGCTTCTGTAGCTGGCTGATCTAGCACATGGTGCAGTTCCCTGATCTGTTGTCCTTCTGTAGATGACTCATTCTGCACATGGTGCAGTTCTTGATCTGTTGTACTTCTGTAGCTGGCTCATCTAGCACATGCTGCAGTCCCTTGATCTGTTGCCCTTCTGTAGCTGGCTCATCTAGTGGATGATGCAGTCCCTTGTTCTGTTGTCCTTCTGCAGCTGGCTCATCTAGCACATGGTGTAGTCCCTTCATCTATTGTCCTTCTGCAGCTGGCTCATCTAGCACATGGTGCAGTCCCTTCATCTGTTGTCCTTCTGCAGCTGGCTCATCTAGCACATGATGCAGTCCCTTCATCTGTTGTCCTTCTGCAGCTGGCTCATCTAGCACATGGTGTAGTCCCTTCATCTGTTGTCCTTCTGTAGCTGGATTATCTAGCACATGGTGCAGTCCCTTCATCTGTTGTCCTTCTGTAGCTGGCTCATTTAGCACATGATGAAGTCCCTTGATCTGTTGTCCTTCTGTAGGTGGCTCATTTAGCACATGATGAAGTCCCTTGATCTGTTGTCCTTCTGCAGCTGGCTCATCTAGCACATGGTGTAGTCCCTTCATCTGTTGTCCTTTTGCAGCTGGCTCATCTAGCACATGGTGTAGTCCCTTCATCTGTTGTCCTTCTGCAGCTGGCTCATCTAGCACATGGTGCCATTCCCTGATCTGTTGTCTTTCTGTAGATGACTCATCTAGCACATGGTGCTGTTCCCTGATCTGTTGTCCTGCTGTAGCTGGGTCATCTAGCACATGATGCAGTTCCTTGATCTCTTGTCCTTCTGTAGATGACTCATCTTGCACATGGTGCAGTTCTTGATCTGTTGTCCTTCTGTAGCTGGCTCATCTTGCACATGGTGCAGTTCTTGATCTGTTGTCCTTCTGTAGCTGGCTCATCTAGCACATGGTGCAGTTCCTTAATCTGTTGTCCTTCTGTGGCTAGCTCATCTATCACATGGTGCAGTTCCCTGATCTGTTGTCCTTCTGTAACTGGCTCAGCTAGCACATTGTGCAGTTCTCTGATCTGGTGTCCTTCTGTAGAGGGCTCATCTAGCAAATGGTGCAGTTCTTGATCTGTCATCCCTCTGTAGCTGGCTTATGTAGAACATGGTGCAGTTCCCTGATATGTTGTCCTTCTGTAGCTGGCTCATCTAACACATGGTTCAGTTCTCTGATCTTCTGCCCTTCTGTAACTGGTTCATCTAGCACATGGTCTGTTCTTCTGTAACTGGCTCATCTAGCACATAGGCACTGATATGTTGTCCTTCTGTAGATGGCTGCTTTTGCACATGTGCAGTTCTTGATCTGTTATCCTTCTGTATCAGTGCCAGACCTCCCAACCATACCGAATTACTCGGTATTTACCGAGTTTTGGGGTCCAAATGAAGGGGTGCCACGATTCCCGATTGGCACCCCTTCATTTCCGATTTTTTTTGCTTTATTTTTTTTTTTTTTAAAAAATCGCGCTGTCGGGGCTGATGTCATCACGTGCGTGATGACGTCAGTGCCGTCAGGGCTACCAACCAGTCGGAATTGAGCTCAAGAGCTCACGTCATTATTTCCGACTGTCTGCGAGCAGGAATACAGCAGCAAGCAACCGGGCAACCCTAATGGATTATGGTGGCACTGGCAGTAATGTAATGTTTGTTTTATTTTTTTTACAAGTTGGCTGCAAGCAAGCAGGAACCAGGAATACAGGCAGCAACAACGAGAATTATGAGAGAGTCGCACTCGCAGCACAGCAATACTATCGGTTCGGTTTGGTAAGGTTTTAATTTATATTTCCAAGCTTACAGTAAGCAGCAGGCAGCGCGAGCGGGTAAACGTGGTGGGACGGATAAAGCACCCGGTTAATTAGGTAAGAAAAAAAGGTGTGTCTGACAGTGCTGCTTTGGTTTAACTTTTTACTCTTATTTACTGCCAGACCCAATCTGTCCGCTCCGCTCAGGTTTATCTGAGTAAGTACTGTGTGTAACTATGTGCAATTTAGTTAATGTATTAAGCAAAGGGGTTCCATTTAATTCCATTATTATTCAGTCTGCATAGCTTAGCTAGGAGAGGAGGGTATGTTTGTTGTGTGTGTGCAATTAAGCAGAGTGGCTCCAGGCTCCCTCGTTATTCAGCCTTCAGTGCTGTGTTTTTTTTCTCTCGTAGTTATTGCTGCCAGATTCCCTCGTCTCCGACTAGCAAGTGTGAGTGCGTGCAATTGAGCAGAGCAGAGTATGGTTTGCTGTAGGTATTGCTCCCAGTACCTCCCATTTTATCTAATTAAATAATGTTTTCCTGTAGTTATTGCTGCCAGAGCAAAAAGTGGTTCTTTTGCTGCCACCTCATTCTTTATTCAGACAGCAGGTGTGTGCGTGCAATTAAGCAGAGTGATTTATTGCTGGTCCCAGAGAGATTTCCTCAGTCATTATTCAGACTTCAGTGCTGTTTTGCTATTCTCATTAGGGTAGTGTGTGTGAAATTAAGCAGACCGGCATCAGAGTGGTTTACTGTAGCTATTGCTTGGACTTCAGTGTTGTGTTTTGCTATCACCTCATTTGTTAGTCACACTAGCAGCAGCAGGTATGTGTGTGCACTGTGCAATTAAGTAGAGTGGGTATTATTGCTTCTGGTCCCAGAGAGGTTCCTTAGGGATAGAACAGAAGTGTACAATGCAAGTGTCTGCAGGTTTCTGATGACAGGTTAATGAAAATGGATCACTATTCACTATAATAACTGAAACGCTAAACCAAATATGTGATTAATATTTATTCAATACATTGCTGGATTTGAGATCTTAGCTGACTGTTCAGCAGCTTGTTATTGTGGAGTTTCCTGCTATATTTTCTGTAAAGATACTACTCTGCAATGCTTAGGTTTAAACTTTCTCTTAGAGGTACTAAAATTTACTATTTCAAGACAAAGATCTGTTGTTTGTTGATCGTTTCAGAGTAGCTTTGAGGAAAGTTCAGGTAGTCTGTTAATACTGAAGGGAAGGTACTTGAAAATCAGTTAGCGCCCTCATTCGTTATTCAGACTTCAAATCAGTGCTGTTTTACTGTCGTATTGTTATTCAAACTAGGGGAGTGTGTGACTGTGTGTGCAATTAAGCAAAGTAGTTTATGGTTGTTATTGCTCAGACTTCAGTGCTGTGTTTTGCTTCGACGGTGGTGCCACTGCCACCTCATTATTCAGACTAGCTGTTGTGTGTAATTATTGCTGCCGGGCCCAGAGAGGTTCCCTCATTTGTGACTCAGACTCGGCTGCATACTGTTTTCTTGTTAAAGACAGGTATACTGACTGTATATTGGATGGGATACCCCACTTGTAATCCAAAGGTTAACAAATATATGCAGTATCTCTTTCCTATGTTCCAGCAGAGTTGTCAACAGGAAATTAATTTAGGGCATTAGGCTAAGTGCAGTTATATCTGCTAGAACAGAAAGTGACATATTTATGTTTTTTGCTTAATGGGGCACCCATGCCTAATAATCAACTCAAATTAGTACCCAGGGAGACATTTCTTATTATGACCCATAAATATTTTCATGATGAATAATACCAAAAATTTAAAGAGAGCTGAATACATCACATCCACATGAGCAATGTATGTGCTTTAAATGGCCACCTTTTTTATTAGAAATATTAAGGTTACTTTTTGGTATTTTAATACCTGCTTGCTCTTTTGTGTTTCATGAGGGTGTACAGAGGAGTCCTAGGAAGTAATTTAATTATGCTTTCTCAGAAAGTAAGATACAGATGTACAAAACATCATTGCTATACATTTCAAAAAATGGTTACCATTTACATTGTTGTGCTGTAAAATGTAAAAATAAAATCCAAATCATTGTAGAAGTAAAGCAGTATGCATACATTAGTGTTTATGGTAAATGGGGCAAAATAACGGGACATTGAAATGGCTACAGGGGGACTCTGGTGCCATGTTTTGGTTGTCTGTTCTTCAGTTTGCGTTCGAAAGTTGGTATCCCACAATTCCATTGGAGTGGGTGGGGTTACATAATTATGTATGCAAATTAGATGTTAATCAGCGTACAGATTTGTACCTATTTTTCATGGGCCTTGTCCAGATTTTTGATGTTTCCAGGTTGAGAGGTATGATCAGTGCTCATCTAGTACCTGGTGCAGCTATGTGATCTGTTGTCCTTCTGTAGCTAGCTCATCTAGCACATGGTGCAGTTCCCTGATCTGTTGCCCTTCTGTAGATGGCTCATTTTGCACATGGTGCAGTTCTTGATCTTTTATCCTTCTGTAGCTGGCTCATCTATTACATTGTGCAATTCCTTGATCTGTTGTCCTTCTGTTGCTGGCTCATTTAGCACATGGTGCAGTTCCCTGATCTGTTGTCCTTCTGTAGCTGGCTCATCTAGCACATGGTGCAGTTCCCTGATCTCTTATCCTTCTGTAACTGGCTCATCTAGCACATGGTACAGTTCCCTGATCTGTTGCCCTTCTGTAAAGGGCTTATTTGTACATGGTGCAGTTCTTGATCTTTTATCCTTCTGTACCTGGCTCAACTACTACATTGTGCAGTTACTTGATCTGTTGCCTTTCTGTAGCTGGCTCATTTAGCACATGGTGCAGTTCCCTGATCTGTTGTCCTTTTGTAGCTGGCTCATCTAGCACATTGTGCAGTTCCTTGATCTGTTGTCCTTCTGTAGCTGGCTCATCTAGCACATGCAGTTCCCTGATCTGTTGTCCTTCTTTAAATGGCTCATCTAGCACATGGTGCAGTTCCCTGATCTGTTGTCCTTCTGTAGATGAATTATACAGCACATGGTGTAGTTCTTGATCTGTTGTCCTTCTGTAGATGACTCATCTAGCACATGGTGCAGTTCCTTGATCCGTTTTCCTTCTGTAGCTGAATCATCTAGTACATGGTGCAGTTCCCCGACCTGTTGTCCTTCTGTTTATGACTCATCTAGCACATGGTGCAGTTCTTGATCTGTTGTCTTTCTGTGGATGACTCATCCAGCACATGGTGCAGTTACTTGATCTCTTTTCCTTCTATAGCTGGATCATCTAGTACATGGTGCAGTTCCCTGACCTGTTGTCCTTCTGTTTATGACTCATCTAGCACATGGTGCCGTTCTTGATCTGTTGTCTTTCTGTGAATGACTCATCCAGGACATGGTGCAGTTCCTTGATCAGTTTTCCTTCTATAGCTGACTCATCTAGCACATGATGCAGTTTCCTGATTGGTTGTCCTTCTGTAGATGACTCATTTTGCACATGGAACAGTTCTTGATCTGTTGTCCTTCTGTACTGTAGCTGGCTCATCTAGCACATGGGGTAGTTCCCCGATCTATTGCCCTTCTGTAGCTGGCTCATCTAGCACATGGTGCAGTTCCTTGATCTGTTGTCCTTCTGTAGCGGACTCACATAGTGCATGGTGCAGTTCCCTGATCTGTTGTCCTTCTGTAGTTGACTCATACAGCACATGGTGTAGTTCCCTGATCTGTTGTCCTTTTGTAGATGACTCATCTAGCACATGGTGCAGTTCCCTGATCTGTTGTCCTTTTGTAGTTGGCTTGTCTAGCACTTGGTTTAGTTCCCTGATCTGCTGTCCTTTCATAGATGGCTCATCTAGCACATGGTGCAGTTCCATGATCTGTTGTTCCTCTGTAGCTGGCTTATCTAGCACATGGAGCAGTTCCCTGATCTGTTGTCCTTCTGTAGCTGGCTCATCTAGCACATGTTGCAGTTCCCTGATCTGTTGTCCTTCTGTAGCTGGCTCATCTAGCACATGGTACAGTTCCTTGATCTGTTGTCCTTCTGTAACTGGTTCATCAACACATGTTGCAGTTCTCTGATCTGTTGTCCTTCTGTAACTGGCTCATTCTGCACATGGTGCCATTCTTGATCTGTTGTCTTTCTGTGGATGACTCATCCAGGACATGGTGCAGTTCCTTGATCAGTTTTCCTTCTATAGCTGACTCATCTAGCACATGGTGCAGTTTCCTGATCTGTTGTCCTTCTGTAGATGACTCATTTTGCACATGGGACAGTTCTTGATCTGTTGTCCTTCTGTACTGTAGCTGGCTCATCTAGCACATGGGGTAGTTCACTGATCTGTTGCCCTTCTGTAGCTGGCTCATCTAGCACATGTTGCAGTTCCCTGATCTGTTGTACTTCTGTAGCTGGCTCATCTAGCACACGGTGCAGTTCCCTGATCTGTTGTCCTTCTGTAGTTGACTCATACAGCACATGGTGTAGTTCCCTGATCTGTTGTCCTTTTGTAGATGACTCATCTAGCACATGGTGCAGTTCCCTGATCTGTTGTCCTTTTGTAGTTGGCTTGTCTAGCACTTGGTTTAGTTCCCTGATCTGTTGTCCTTCCATAGATGGCTCATCTAGCATGGTGCAGTTCCATGATCTGTTGTTCCTCTGTAGCTGGCTTATCTAGCACATGGAGCAGTTCCCTGATCTGTTGTCCTTCTGTAGCTGGCTCATCTAGCACATGTTGCAGTTCCCTGATCTGTTGTCCTTCTGTCACTGCCTTATCTAGCACATGGTACAGTTCCTTGATCTGTTGTCCTTCTGTAACTGGCTCATCAACACATGTTGCAGTTCTCTGATCTGTTGTCCTTCTGTAACTGGCTCATTCTGCACATGGTGCAGTTCTTGATCTGTTGCCTTTCTGTAGATGGCTCATTTTGCACATGGTGCAGTTCTTGATCTGTTATTCTTCTGTAGCTGGCTCATCTAGTACATTGTGCAGTTCCTTGATCTGTTGCCCTTCTGCAGCTGACACATGTAGCACATGGTGCAGTTCCTTGATCTGTTGATCTTCTGTAGCTGGCTCATGTAGCACATGTTGCAGTTCCCTGATCTGTTGTCCTTCTGTAGATGGCTCATCTAGCACATGGTGCAGTTCCTTGATCTGTTGTCCTTCTGTCACTGCCTTATCTAGCACATGGTGCAGTTCCCTGATCTGTTGTCTTTCTGTAGCTGGCTCATCTAGCACATGGTGCAGTTCTTTAATCTGCTGTCCTTCTGTAGCTGGCTTATCTAGCACATGGTGCAGTTCGATGATCTGTTGTCTTTCTGTAGGTGGCTCATCTAGCACATGGTGCAGTTCCCTGATCTGATGTTCTTTTATGGAAATGCACAATGATTTTTTTCAGTACATATGCAATACTGTTAGCTTTTAACTTTTACTTATTAGAAAAGTTTTGTGATAATTAGCTATTTGGATGTTCTTATAACCAAGGGTCTTTGTAACATGACATGGAAATTCAACATTTTTAGTAAAAAATATTTTCTAATAGTTATTTACATTTTGTGAGCAGCCACCCCTCATGGAAAAAGAAAAACCTGGTTAAAGGACAGATGGTAAGGCTCTCAAGACTTGTTTCCTATGGTTCCAAGTTTGAAAGAGAGTTTATTAAACAAATATTTATTTATGGAAAGAAATATCCCATTAATTTTTGACTCCCATTATTGATGAACTATACAAAAGAGACACATGAAATTTATAACTATTTTAAATTACACAAATTCTATAAATTTATGTAGGAAGAATACACAAGGGTTTTCTGACTTCTCCAAAACCATCACTTCAACTCTTAATCATAGATATGGGAACTTTGGAAGATTTTTGAGAGAAACTAGTCAGCAGTATCTTCATTGATCTGGTACACTGATAAATTACTAGCTGGCCCCATTTTTGTGCACAAAAGGAATCAGAATTTGAAAGGGCTTATGGAAGAACTTCAAAAGATATTGAAGTAGGGTGTTCACACATGAAAGGCAAGTTTAAATGTGGGTCATGTTACCAGTGTAGGTAAATTTTGGACATTATTAATACTACTGTAAGTGCATACCCCAAAGTTATTACTTGTAATGGGAAATACAACTGTGGAACAAAGTGGGCAGTATACTTACCTAGTTATTTAACATGTTTGGCCTTTTTGTAGTGGTAAAATTGAAAACGCTTTGTATTCCAGGACTTATGAGCACGTACATGCAATTAAAAGGGGCGATGAAACTATTTTTCTAAGTAAATGTTCTAAAATTTGTTCTAGTTTTAATAAATGTGAAATTTTTAAACACCTTTATTAGATTATCACTTGTGACATGGGCAAACTTAAAATTATGTATGAAAAAACATATTAACATGTTCACAGTTACAAACATACATCATATATATTCTTCTATACAATATCATCAATTAAACATTACATAAGTTGGTCAATTCCTGCATTACCTTAAACCTCATTCCTCCTCCAAAACATTTTTCTGCATGTATTCTTCCTACAATTTCCATATTTTTCTATGTAGCTTGCTCCTTTTTCTAAAGCTCCTGCTTCCAGTTCTTTTATCTCTATTGCAATATTCATTACTTCAAATATGGTTAATTTAAACTTTGATTTCCATTTTCTAGTAACTGTTTTTGGCAGCCAACAGAATTAAATTTAGCAAGGCCTTACTATATCTAGGCAATTCATATTTTGTATCCAGCTCAAAAATCACTTCCTTAGTAGCACCCATTTAATCACCCAATATTTCTTACAGAGTACTCTGTAGGGAATTTTTAAAGTCTGCCAACTCATTACACTAGCAAAACATATGTCCCAATCACACCTCCAACATTTCCCATCTACCTGTGGGAAAATTCTTTGGAGTCTGCTTGGGCTATAAAAATACCTCTGCAAAAATCTCCAAGCAAAAATCCTAAATCTTCTAGACTTTGATGCACATTTCAGAGCCATTTGTCCTTCCACTGTTTCTTTGTGAATTGTTTATCCATTCTCACTTAACCTCCTCTGATTGATTCCTATAATTATTATGCAATGTTTTATATGCCCTAATTATCCCTTTTCAACAGCAGCTTCTGTTATAGATTTTACTAAAAACTCTACTTTATCTCTTAAAATTCTCCTATCCCATTCTCTTTGCCTATAGTCTGATATCAATCCCTGGTAAGGAAGGCAGCAGTCCAAACGTCTTTGTGGCCTTAACCCACTCTGTTACCTGTCCCTCCCTAGTTATTTGCTCACAATACTTTGATTCCTTTGCCAGTCTTCTCCAGTAAATTCCAGCCCCCTCTTACCTATTTTCTGTATCCCTAATTGTGGTCATCCTTATTGGCAGAATCTGCTTTCTCCATTCATGTGCTGTCTTAGTTCTTAGAATACTTTCTGCTACTTTATGAATATAATATTCTGTATGTTTACTGCTTTTCTCCTTAAGGATCTTCATCCAAAACCTCAATCTCTCTCTGCTTCTTAAGCTTGCCTCTGTTTTGTCATTATCCCTTTCTACTTTGAATTATAGCTTTCTGCTTGTGCTATGTGTAGGAGCCTTAACTGTGTAGTTCAGAAATATCCCCTCAAATCAGGTAATCCTACACCACATTGTTCTATTTTCAGAATCATCTCATCTCACTTGACCCTTGCCCTCTTCTCCTCCCAGATAAAATTCTACAACTCTTTACTAATTGCTGTCCATGACTTCTCCTCTAACTGAAAAAAAATATGCCTGATCTGTTCATAAAACTAAAGGGACTAAAACATTTTACTGCTTGTATCTTGCTATACATATCCATAAATAAGAGCTTCCAGTTTCTCAGATTTTGTACATCTTCTCACATATCCTTACCTGCCATAAGTGAATCCTTTTTAACCCATACTTCTAAATACTTAATCATGTTCCCATAAACATGGGTATTGCTGAACCAATTCATGTGTGAGTACATTTATCCTTTGTTTTGTGTTCATTAATTTTATATCACAAAAAGGCTTGAAACTGTCTCAGAATTTTCCACAACAGTGGGATGTCTTTTTCTCTTTTTATCGGGTATAAAATAATATTATCTGCAAATAAAGCCTACCATACCAATTATATCCTTGAATTTCTGAGTCCCTTTTTTTTGTTAATGGCTCTAAATACAACACAAATATCAAAGGTGAAAGAGGACACCCCTACCTGGTTCCTCTGTTTAGACATAACTTATCAGATAGGAACTCTCCCCCACTTTAATTTTTGCCTCCTGCCCCTAATATAATTTTGTTATTAACTTTATTACTGTATCAGAGAATACAAATGCTTCCATTGTCCTACTCATAAAATCTCAGCTTATTCGTTTTGAATGCTTTCTCTGCAAGACCCACCAACAGCGGCATTTTCTTATATTCTGCTTCCCTCTGGATCATCATTGTTCTAGTAATGTTGTCAAATGTTTGCCTCTCCTCCACAAAACCACACTGATCCATATTTATCAAGTTTTGCAACACATTCACCATTCTTTTAGTTGTTATTGACATAAACACTTTATAATCATGATTTAAAAAGGAAATGGGCCTATAAGAAAACTGGGTATGATGGGTCATTACTGTTTTTAGGTATTACACCAGGGTGAGGTTGGCATAATGGTTAAGGTCTTTATTTCACAGATAAAATGTACAGGGTTTTATTCTGGGGTGGTGAGTTTGACATAATGGTTAAAGTCTTCACCTTACAGACACAACTTTCTTCCAGGATTTTGGTGCTTCTCCTCTTTTTAAGATACTGTTAAACAAAACCTTCTGGATCTTTATCACTTTCTTCCCTCGTAGCTTCCAAACTCCCACAGGAATCCCATCTTTTTCTGGAGACTTTCCTGCAGATTATCATCTTCTTTTGTTTTAACTGTTAATTGTTCAGCCTCATCTACCTCTATCCTTGGCATGCCTAAGTCTTCTTTAAATATTCCCATGAGTGCTTTTTCTTGATTGCCATATTCCTCTGTTTTATACAAATTTTATTACATTTTACAAATACCTTTATTGGATCTCTGGTCATTTGTCTTGTTATAGGCACACTAAGTTTGGCTACTACCCTTTCTACTTTCTCTTGCCTACATTGTTGTGCTAAAATGTTTTGTGCTGTGGTGTTATTACCAAAAAACATTTGCTTGACAGCAGTCTTTCTAAACTGAACATATTACCAGATACTCCCTTATTTTCTCTTTAGAACTCTACATTTACACCTCTTCTTGTTCTGTGATATCTCCCTTATTCTGTAATACTTTAAAGTTTGTCAGCCCCTCTAAATAATTACTGCTACTTTTTAACCATATATTTTTCTTTTATTTCTACCCTATTTTTAAACTCCACTTTCATTTTATCAAACTTACTAGCTATAACTTCTGAAGAAATTTCTAATTCCCATATAATTCTCAAATAATATCCACTATGCATTCCTTAAATTCTTCTCTTTCATCAAGTTTCATACTATAGTTTTGAGTTAGTGTTTTTAAAATTTACTACATGCATTTTAAAATGTATTTTAATGTATTTTAACAATAATTGTTTCCAATACATTATTTTTAATAAGTGTTTTGTTGGATAATTTTAGGCGCTTTTCCTTTAAATATTTCAACATTTTTTAATTAAAGTTCTATTGGATGATGGTGTCATGTGTTTTCACTGTTTGAAGTTTTTAAATGATGTGTTGACCTTAGTTCTGGTGAAGTTCCCTTATGGTAAAGAAAGAAAGCGTTTAACTTGATAAAGGAAGTCCCATGATCCTGTTTGGCATAGCATGGCATTTTTCTATTCATTTCCATACTGGCATTCAGAAATGCCAGTACAGAAATGAATACTGTTACTGTAATAGTGACTGATCATCATCTGTCGATCATACACCCTAACACCTTCTACCCAGGGCAGCTGCCCCTTCAACCTACCCTAACTGCACTGCTGTCAGCCTCTTCTTCACACCCTAAATAAACCTTTTGCAGAGGCAAGGAACAAGGTGGAAGAATGGTCAGCTAGTGACATTAAACTGACTTTGTCTTCCTTTGCCTGTAATAGTACCTTCAAAATCAAAGGAAATTAATAAAAAGAATACAACAGGGTCTTAGGCTATGAAATTGAGAAAACATTTACATTCTAGACTGTTTTATGAGTAAATTAATGAGCAGAAAATGATGACTTCATTGTTGAGGCATGTTAGTCTACTGCTTCGGGACGCTGCAGCTTGCAGAATGTCTTGATGTATCTGTGAGTTTCAATTTGTGGGCTAAAGTTAACTTCTTGCTTAAAGCTTCTGCTAACTGATTCTATGTAACCGAAACATGAACTGCTGAGAAGAGTTAATATTGTACTTCAAGTCTCAGTTACAAATCTACATACCTTCTTTGTACAATCTAAAAAATTTGTTTTTTTCCTGATTACTTATATACTACATCACTGTAGTGTTGTGTGCATTTATTTGAAGATTCCTTAGGTAAAAAAAAAATGCCCAGAAAGGCTGCTGAGACCCTGTGGACTGTTTTCATTTTCTTCGGACTGATATTTAATAGCACGTTTCTGAAAACATTTGCCCTTTCCTAATAAGGTTGCTGAAATGGCCTGCCCAAACATAATCCAAACAGTTTGCTGCTAGCTGTTGAATTCTTGCGGGCCATTAAATGAATGAATACGTTTGGCATGTCTATCCACCACAGGAATTACATCTTCATGGAGTAAGAAACAGGAATCAGTTACTTCAATGCAACTGTAGGCTGGTTTTATGAGATTTCTGAGGTGCCAGCGTGTCTTTTTCCTGTGTAACCTTACATAATATATTAGAGCAATACAAGAAGACTTGTACCCCACATCTCTCGGAAACTGTCTTGCTGAAATTGTTTGTTGTTTACAGAATTCTACTTGGACTTTTGGAATTCTGTATCTCCTTGTCCTGGATAAGAAAAACATGCATTCACAATTAATCCCTGACTGCACTTAAAAAAGTTATCGAGGCTGATAGAGTTGTAGTTGATTTTTGTCGATTACTGTTACTGCTATAAGTTTGAACAGTCGAACTGTTTGATTTTTGTGCTATAGTAGCAGTTCCTTTGTCTTTACAATTATCATTCAAATATCCAGATAAGGGGAAAAATGGTTATTTTTATCTTTCTGAGATGTGTTAACACTGGCACTAATAAATATCGGGTAAATAATCTTGGGGATGTAAATACTGCAAATGGCATTGCTGAAAAATTAAGTAATCTTGAGAAATCCGAAACCAGAGATATTTTGTGTGAGATTGTCTTAATCGAATGTGGCAACAGGTATCTTGTGTGTCTAGAAGTGCTGTGTAATAACCTTTGTCTTTAAAGGTAAGTATAAAAAGGTAAGTCTTCATAGTTGCTGTTTTGAGTGATTTTGTATTATAAATTCACTCAAAACAGATCTAGGATTGAACATGAGATTTTGCCCTGATTTGCATATAGAAGCATCTATCCTTCTTCACAGCCATTTATCCAGATGAAAGTAAGTGACAGGAAGTTGAAAAGGGCAAACCAAACTTCTCTATCTGTGGCAACTTTTTCCTTTCCTCTTGGGAGATGTCAAGGTGTTCCCAGGCCAGTGAAAGATATAATCTTTTCAGCATGTCCTGCTAGGGCTCTTCCATTGAGCTGTGTCTTACATATTTCTCATGGGAGGCAAACAGAAGGCAACCTCACCTGTTGCACAGACCACCTCAACTGCCCTGTCTCAGTCCTGAAAAACAGTGTATCTACTCCAAGATTCTCCTGGATTACTGAATTCTTCACTGTGTCACAGAGAATTAGCTCAATAACCCTATGAAGGATCCTCATTTCCACCACTTGTATCCATGATCTTATCTTTTGAGTAACCACCCAAAGTTCATGATCACAGGTGAGGTTGAACACATGGGCTGATGGGTTAGTTGATAGCTTTGTCCTCATACTCAAGTTCTGCTTCACCACCATACTCCAGTACAAAGCCTACAGTACTGCCACAGCTGCACCCATCTGCTGGCCAATCTCTCATGGCCCTTCAACCTCATTTGTGAATAACACTCTGAGATACTTAAACTCTGCACTTCAAGTAGATGCTTCCCCCTCACCAGCAGAGAGCAAATTACTCCTTTCCAGGACAGAACCATGTCCACTGACCTAGATTCTCATCCCAACCACTTTACACTAAGCAATGAGCTGCTGTGGTGCACATCAGACACCACATTCACCTGAAGTTGAAAGAACATCGCAATCTGCAAACAAAATGGACACTTTCTAAGCCTCAGCTGTACCTTGATATCCTCTCTAATGAAAACCATGAACAAGACACACCCTTGGCAGAGTCCTACACCCATCTTGAATGCATTCTGCTTAACACCAAGAATGTGGGCACAACTGTTGCTCTATAAATACAAGGACTGAATAGCATGTGACAGTGGTCCTCGAACCTTACTGTTTATAGAGCCTTCCACAGATCCTGGAATACTCCTATACCTTTTCCCAGTCCATAAAACACATGTAGACAGAAATGGCAAACTTCCATGGCTACTCCAATATGTAAAAAGGCAAAAAGTTGATCTTTCATTCTATAGCCAAGATATAATCTGCAATGTCCCTCCTGAAAGACAGGCTTGACTCTCCAAGTCTCCTTTCCAGCACCTTGAAATATACTTTCTCAGGGAGGATGAGCAGTGTGGTCTCTGTAACTGATGCACTCCCTCATCTTTCTTTGTCTGAAAATGGAGAGCACAAGCTCAGTTTGCCAATTGCACTAAAGAAGCACATTAACCCTGACACACCAACAAAATTCAGCACCTTCAGCATTTCTGACTGGATCTCATCCAGTACTGCAGCCTTGTTACTTTAGAGCTGTTTAAATATGGCACCAACTTCACTTACAGAAAGGGATTACCCAGAAATTGTGACCTTGTCCTAGCGGATGGGCTTGCATGTTTGTTTAATTTTTAGACCTATGATGAATACAGCTTTGTACTTCTGTGTTGGCCACCCTTGGCAGATTAATGTAATAGGATGGCCAAATGAATGCTGACTTAAATGTGAAAAACTGACACCCAAGATATTTCAGTCAAAGAATCAGAGTACCTCAATTAGAAAATGGGTACAAGAACCCACTCTAAAGCTAGGCCTGGTCACTATTGAGTACCTGGTAGCCTGGTGACCCACATACCTCAGCTAGAATCAGCCAAAGAAAAGCTGCTTGGAGCTGCTATGCAGGCTTACCACCTGCATGACAAAGGGTGCAGGTTTGGTGCAATATCTGGTGAGTGACATGCAGGAGTGTGATATATTAAGAGGGACTACATCCTGGTAGTGAAAAATGGCTTTTGGAAATTAAACTGTCACATCAGTGGTAGTGAACATGTATGAGATTGTGCAGGAAGGTGAAAAGTGTCATCAGGATATAGTTGGTTTTACCTCTACTTTCAGCACTGGTTCTAGAACCAGACTTCTCAGCCTGTCTCCTTTTTTTGGAGATATACAATTCATGTGAAACAAAACACAGATGGCATATGCATTTATTTAAATGAAGAACTGATTTTCCCCTTTTTAATAAATCAGGAATAATATCATGAGCTGTCCAAAATAAGTTCTAAGCTGTGCAAGTTTTCTCAAAATTAATCTTGGCACGGTTTGCCCCTGAAGAAGCACGACCAGCTTCTGAACCAGACTTTATCAGCTCTAATTTTACCTGCTTCAGGCCCACGTTTGCCTTTTGGTGATATCATCACAAAGTAGACTGCATTTCTTTCTTGAATTTTCCCCAAAACAGAAATGTGATACCCATCATAATTTGTTCTGGTATGACATCATACAGTTTAAATAATTTGGTACACCAAAAGCAAACATGCTAGATCATACACTTACCTAGTGACCTACAATCTTTATGAAACGGTAAAAAATTCAAAGGGGATGGTCTTACTACTGTGATTAGATGTGGATAAAGACAAATTATCAGGGTGTATATTATAAGTACTATATAACACAGAATGATTTACGTTATGGGTACCATATAAATTCAGTCTAACAAAACTTTACACCATGCCAGCATTTTTTCAGCTGGTGTTTTTACTTTGGACAATGGCTGTTTGCTTTTAAAGCACCTGGAAGGTGTCATAAACTATGGGACTGTTCATGTAGAGCTTGAGAGCCTTGTCTCCAGTCTTGTTCATGGTTTTCGTGAAGAGGATTTTCCATTGTTCAAATTAAGAATTCGATGATGAAGTATAATGTAGCCACAAAAGAAATATCTTCTGACAAAGAACCTGAAGATTGTGAGGAAGCATTTTTATTATCAGATTCTTGAAGGGAAGGAGAATGTATAAAAGTCTGCTCCTTCACTGGGGGAATAGGGAAAATGGCTACTTTTCAATTTTTTCCACTTAGTTTGCCCTTTTGAACTTTTGTAGGTATATATGAAGGTTCACATCTCTGTACTTTGTTGAGAGACTCTTGCTGGACCAAGGACAGGTTTAACTTAGGTCCTTGTTTAGAGTTACCATCATTGGTTATATGAAAAAAAGAATGGAAAAAATATATTAAAGACAAGTAGCTCCATGTTGGCGATTTTTGATTGGCCTGTAAGCCGACATACGAGCCAATCAAAAAACCTCTTCTGTTCAATGCAGAACATCAAGCAGTTCCACATTGAACAGAGCTCTGTTTTTTTGATTGTCTCGTATACCGGTATACAAGCCAATCAAAAACTCTCACAGCGGACCCTCTTCTGTTCAATGCGGAACATCAAGAAGTTCTGCATTGAACAAAGCTCCGTTTTTTGATTGGCTTGTATACTGGTATACAAGCCAATCAAAAATAAAACAAAGCGGAGGAAAGGCTCGCAAATAGGGATGTCTGGTTTTAAAAATTCTGCGATTTGTCCGGGAGACAGGACAGGAGCCCAAAAAAGAGGACGTGCCCGGGTGAACCCGGATGTATGGTAACCCTATCCTTGTTGCCATATCATGGTATCCTACACTGTATTAAAATGTTCCCTAGCAAAGGTCTTCAAGTCAGAGGAATACTGCATGAAAAGAGAAGCAGAATTAGATGAAGTAATACAGGGACAATATGTAATTAAATGGGATTAATGTCCCAAGTTCATGTTCTAAATAAATACCTGGATCTGATATGATTGCAGGGGATGCCAACATTGTACCGATGAAGGTGTTATTACATTCTTACCTTTAGAAAGTACTGAGGTCAGAAAGGACAATCCAGTTATTTTTCACAACTTTGTATTTCTGTTTCTGGGAGTCATTTTGTAGTAAGCCCCCTCCTCAGCAGTACTGAAAGATTTATTTTTTATTAAGAATGTTTGTCTGCTACCTGTGATGATTATACTGAGTTAACCTTGCCAGCCTTATTATTTTTATCTTATGTTTTCTCTCTGACTTACTCTAATTAATTTTTACAAAAAGGAATTGAAAATACTGAAAAATTCAGTTACTGTGGTAAATGCAAAAGGCTAATCTCCTACCACAAATGCATTTCAGCAATTTATTATCTTTGAAGATCTTTCAAAGTAATGATAAATGATAGAGAAATCTAACTCACTGCAGAGATGACATGTCACATATATTAATGTGGAAACCATAACATTGAGAGGCTGAAATCTGACAGAAGCTTGTTGCAATGATGGGCATGTATGGCCAGGGCTGGCCTTAGCCAAAATGGCACCCTAGGTGAAGTAGTGCTCTGGCGCCCCTTAAGCCCCACCCACACCATAGTCATGAAACACCCTATTTGAGTAACACCCACAGGGTCACTCCCCAAGAAAGCCACTCCAGTCGTTTCCTTAAATTATTTAAACGCATAAGAAGAATAACTACATTACAAGGTATCTTTAACTACAGCTACCTCTGCATAGTATTTTCTACTTTAAATACCAGAACCGGATCATGGTCAAATAGGGCCCTAGGCATGGTAATAGACTGCCTCCCAAGAGCAGTACCTCCTGCAGCAACCCCCTCCCCCCAGCAGCAGCCCCCTCCTCAGCCATTCCAGTGTTCCATTATTTGGTTATTTTTCACCAGTTACCATGCATACTATTCTTTTATTTGCTTCTACAGTGATTACAGATATTAAAATAAAGTAGCACAAACACAGGTAGCCATTTGCTAAACAATACAGTCTCACAATGAAAACAGACTTAGCATAAGCAGTAAACTTCTCTGCCCTTGAAACTCACACTCATTGAAATGGAAAAACTCATTCATTGAAATGGCATGAAAATCCACATTCATAGAAAATGCATCTGGCCAGTGAAGAATTAAGTTTACCTTTGGGCTATTTTCAAAACAGACTCCTTGCACACATTTTTAGAGCCATGCATACATGTATTTGTTCTTTGAGTCACCTTCCTGATTGCACATTTTTTAATCAGCAATGAAACAAACTGTATGAACCAATAACTACCCTTTTCAGAAAATTTCAACCATAAAAGACCACTCAAGACTTCTGTCATTACAATCCACCAATATTACTCTATACACACAAAGTCTGCAGAAGTAAAATCATCTGAATTCCACGTTAAAGAAATCTGTAACTAATGAAGAAGTTGCTACAGGCAAAAAACTTCACATATCAATGTTTCATCTACAAATTCAGTGCCTGCTGCCTTTGAAGAATGAATTGCTTATATTACATTAAATAATTGGTAAGTTTGTAATATTGCAATACGAAATGACTAACAAGTTCATAGTCACTAGGCATCTCATATAAATGACATACTCAGGAGTGTAGAACCCCTAGCCCCCTTATAATGCACCAAATAATCAATAATCATATGGGCAATGCAATATCAGTACTCCATCTGCATGATGTGGGAGTTGAATCCACAGCCTTCTGCACCAAAGGCAATTATGCTACTAACACTGCTTTCAGATTCTACAACACAGTGTGGCATTTGATAAACAAAAGCTAGTTGCACATAGAAACATTTACACTTGGAGTGTATTTTACATTTGTAGTTTTGAACATTTTTCCAGTAAGCAATAAAACAAAATGCATGAACCAATAATAACAAATATACCCATTTCAGAATATTTTAACCATAAAAGGCCTCTCAAACATCTGTCATTACAACCCACCACTGTCAGTAAATAAGGACAATATCTGCAGAAGTTAAATTCATCCGAATAATTCTACATTAAAGAAATGTGCAACTAAGAAGAGGCTGTTACTGGCAAACAACTTTACATTTCAGTATTTCCTCTACAAATTCGGTGCCTGCTGCCCTTGAATAATTAATTGCCTACATTACATTAAAGAAAAAATGGTAAGCTGGTAATATTTCAATACAGGATGACTGAGAAACCAACAAGTTCATAGTTACTAGGTATCCTAAACAAAGGAGGGCACACTATGGAAAGCAGAGCCCCTATCCCCCCTTAAAATGCACCAGATAATCAGCAACTAGGGCACTGCAAACCATGCTTCCATACCTCTCAACCTCTTGGCACAAGAAATCTGAACAAAGGCTAAAATTATGGGGGAGACAAAGGCCCCCAAACAGGGGCAGATTATAAATATTGCTCTTATAGACCTAGAAAGTTGCTACAAAAACCGCATTTGTCTTAGCATGCATTTTCTGAAGGAAATGAAGGGTGAAACTCAAATGTATGACATTTAGTTATTTAAATCCTCAGTGATATGCCAGAAAACCACAACTTTTATGAGGAATGGGCCAAAAATATGAGGCAAAAATCTGGACAGTTGAGAGGTATGCATAACTGCCAATCTCTTAGTGCAAAAAATCTGGACAAAGCCTAACAATGTGGATGCAATGGCTGAAAAAATAGGGATAGATTTTAAGTATTGCACTTTTTAACTTTGAAAGTTGCTATTACAGGATTTGTGTGAAAATTAACCAAGGTCTGCTGTGTATATCTAGTAGGGTTCAGACGGTTCCAAAAGTACAGCAAAGCAGCAGCTGTGACAACCACAAAAGTGAAAGCCAAAGTATGAGGAAAGGTTTCCAAGACCATGGAGAATGACATAGCATCACAGAATTTCTGGCAAACCATTAGGTGACTGGTGGTGGACACTGTCTATACTGCTCTCAGCAAGGGTGCAAAACACTCAGACCATGACCGATGACACTGTTAGAAGGTTAAGGAAACAATTTAAGGAACTCCTGAACATGCTAGTCTTTCTTTGTGGATGCACAGTCAGAAGCAGCTGGTGGGACTGGATCCATTTTTGTAGAGGAGGACCTTGCAATAATTCAACTGTTGAGTTTACACAAATTAATAGAATCCATCTGAAAATGCTAAAAAAGTAGGGTACAGTTTGGATGTCAGTGTTTGCACACTTTTTTTGCCCATGTTGTGTGAAAGGAATAAGAAACAGAACCCCTAGACTAAGGGACAGAAGGCTGTGTTCTAACTAGACAGAGTTACTGCTTCACAGCTGGGATAGCCAGAGAGAGTTCTTTTGCTAGATGAATCTCAGTAAGAAGCATTGTTGAGTCCATCACAGCAACATCTTCATCCTTGCACAAATAGGAATTCACCAGTATGCTCTGCATAGTGGATCTGGAGAAGCCATATAAATGTATACACTCTGAATGCCTTCTCTAAGGTATGGGGTCCTAGGAATACAGTTACACACTATTTGGTCCCTGTACTTAAGGAGGCATAGTTGTGTACACACACAGCAAGTCAAACATGTTCAGATCAGTAGATGATTCAACCATAGATGTGGTCTCAATTCTCCCTCCTGTTCACTGTTTCCTAGGACAGGATTGCAAGATAGAGTTAAGGTTTGAAGAATATCCAGTCTTGGGACATTAATTTTCCTGCTTGTAAATTATGTTGTCCTCATGACCTCACATTAACAGGATTGCCAGCAAACACTGGAAAGTGTTCTACAGAGCATGAAGCAGCTACAATGAAAATCAGCTCTTCCAAAGCAGATAATTATTTTCCGGAAGAAAAGGTGACTGTTCTTGGCAGGTGAAAGGCAAACAGCTATGCATAGGAAGAGACATTTAACTAACTTGGTGTTTTGTTCATAGGCAAGAGTGAAGGGAACAAACTGATGATTGCAGCTGTGACAGAGCTTAGACCATTGTACCAGACTGTACTAGAATGGTGAAGCAAGAGCCATGTTCTGGACAAAACTAGTAGTTCACCAAGCTATTTCCTCATCCACATCCTGGTGTGAAAGCCTCTCATGTAGTGATCAAACAAATGAGACCATAAAAGCAAATGGCAGAAATTAGGTTCTTTCAGAAGGCATTTGGGGTCAGTAACCATGACTGAGATCACTGAGCTCCTCATTCTAAGGACAGATGGTGCTACATCTGTAGGGAAACCATGACTGAGATCACTGAGCTCCTCATTCTAAGGACAGACAGTGCTACATCTGTAGGGAAACCATGATTGAGATCACTGAGCTCCTCATTCTAAGGACAGACAGTGCTACATCTGTAGGGAAACCATGACTGAGATCACTGAGCTCCTCATTCTAAGTACAGACGGTGCTACATCTGTAGGGAAACCATGACTGAGATCACCGAGCTCCTCATTCTAAGGACAGACAGTGCTACATCTGTAGGGAAACCATGACTGAGATCACCGAGCTCCTCATTCTCAGGACAGACAGTGCTACATCTGTAGGGAAACCATGACTGAGATCACCGAGCTCCTCATTCTAAGTACAGACAGTGCTACATCTGTAGGAAATGTGGCAGCTGATGGGTTTGGGTGCCTAGTGAGGATGCCCCCCCCCAGGCACATCCATAAAGGATGTATACCAAGTTTCCCCACTAGGAAGAGGCTGCAGGGCAAACAAAGTATTTTGGATTGCTTATAGCAGGGACTTATAGACAAATAGTGCAACGCCAATTTGCATCCATGCAAAAAATGTTGAAATTCAGAAAGGATGCATAATGCATGTCTTTTTAGCTGCAAGCCACTGCATGCAGAGAGCTTCTGAATATCAGCACTGTGCAAGTTCTCAGTGTCAGTCTATGAATCACAGTCTAAATTTTTTACAATCCCTGACAACAGCTAGGAATTCCATAGGATGAACTAGGGAGTACTGACTGGAAAGGAGTGCCGCCTGGTCTGCCATGAATAGATCACTACCACCATTACATTTAGTAGGATATGGTTTAGAAAATGGATGCAGGCTTATCTGAACTGTTTTTCTATTTTATAAATGGGGCCTGGCTGAAAATGGGCCTGCATGGTCCAACATACCTATCTTAAACAAACAGATTAAATCTTCCCAACTAGGCAAGTCATTATATTACAATGATCTGGGAGATTATCAATACTTACTACCCATTATACCTTTCAGTCAGCCCCATAGTACCCGTTTCCGACTAATTTAAATTCCACACACTCCTACCCTCTCATACAACACACAGACATGCACCTTTTTTCTCATACACACACCCCTAGTCTCTCAAACAGTAACACATGCACTTTACCTCTCATACAAACAGAAAGACTTAATTTAAATTACCATACATACACATATGTACATACACATATACTTTCCCTCACATACAGAAGCCCAGTTTAAATGACACACACACACACACACACACACACACACACACACACACACACACACACACACACACACACACACACACACACACACTTACCTTCTTTTTAAAATGAACGGCCACATGCGCACATGTCGACTTAACCTTTCTTTTAACTTTACTACTAGTTTAACTTCCGCGCGACTGCAGAACGCCTTTACAGCTACATTGGCATGCGTGTATGAGGTGCATGTTCTTCCTTAAAGGAGAAGACTCATCATTTAATTGTTGAAGCCTCAAGGCCAACCTGCAGGCTGCAGCTACAAAAGTGGGCGTGCGCTCGCCTCTCACCCTTGCCCTATGGTTCTGCTGCCCGTACAATTAGAAAAATAAATACCTACAAGTTGCGCCCTTTACAAGGACGGCCTGTACTGCACCGTAGGCGGTTGCCTAGTTCGCCTATGCCTAAGGCCAGCCATGTGCATGGCAGTCTTGTACACCAGCTAAAGTTCAACAAACTTGGCATAAGAGCTCTGAATGTCCTTAACAGTGAAAATAGTACAGCTGATGAAGCTTTCAGATGGGAAAACTAGCGAGCAAAGTGGGTAAATCCAAGTGTTATGATTTACTGTTACAGTGACCCTCCCCCAGAAATATTTTCTTTGAAGGGCTAAAGATTAGTTTTTTCTTTCCAGCAGTCAGAATTTGTCAGCATTTTTACAAGTTTCCAAGCTCAGGAAGCTGTACATGCCCTTGAGAACGCTAATAATCATGTAACATATTGACTACATAAGCTCACTTGTCCCCTCACTCACCAGTTCATCATTATCCACCAGGAAACTCCTTTCTTAGAAATCAGGAAAGTATTACATCCCTATTGCTACTAACTAATCGATTAGTACACATTTGTCTATGTAACCATTTGAAATGCTGGGACCTACTAGAGCGAATCCCAAACTGCAGACCAAATAGTGGATAGATCGGCCTTGTATATACTATTTATCTAGTGTACTGCTTCACCGCTATTGAAGCAGTTAAAAATGTGTGATGGAAATAACATGATAGAGAGTGGTCCTCACTGACAAGAAGGATTTGTTTACAATCTGCTCTATTATGTGTTCTGGCAGGTGCGAGACGTTTGCTACTTGTCTGTAATGTTTGGGGAATGAAACGGTACGTATTTAGGTAAACGGAAAATTACAGTGGGGTTCTATTCATTAGGAGTGGTATCAGAGCATAAAAGAAAAGTTATTTATAGTGTTATGGGCAGGTCAATAAATAAGTCTGCCTTTTTTAAGAAGTTTGGATGTAATGCATTTTCAATGTGAAGTTGTTTGGTTTTAAATTTTAGTAAGGAGAGAGTGTACAGCTGAAATGGAAAAGTGCACTAAAATGAAACCTGGGTAATGATCCAAATAGGGCAGTTTCTTCTACCATGACTGATTGGAAAACAAGCTAAAGGGCTTATGGTACTTAAGTACAGTGATATTCACAGGCATTTTCTGCCATATGTACCAGATGCATGGCCGATCCTGTTTGGTATGTGGCAGATGATGACTGCAGCTCATTAACAGAATCATGCTCACAGCAGTATATAATCTCTAGGCAACTTGGGGAAATTGTGGAGTACTGGACATGCCTAGTCGTCTGCACTTTCCAAAAACACACTGAACTTTAGTTAGATGCAGACTACTTGTCCAACTGTATGCAACATATGTGAGCTACATAAAACACATATTTCAGCTATGTTTCTTTTAATGGGGATACCTTAGCAATAATCAGTACAGGGGTCAGGAAAGAGAGCTGTTAATGGCAAAGAGGGAAAGGGACTTGACTGACAAAGAAACAAAATGCCAAAGGCACCAAAAAAATACTTGAAATAGTCCAAGGCACCCAGAAGACAAACTCAGCCACTGATTTAATGATAATTCCAACTTCATTCAGCCAAAAAAATAAAAAACATAAACACTGTCTTTATACAGTACGTTTTCATTAAAACCTTCATCAGATGTGGACTGCATGTAACCAAAATCCTTTTATACCTCTAGTTCCCATCATTTCAATTAACTAAGACACAATTAAAGTTTAAAGGTACAGTGAAATTGAATATTCAAGCCTACTTATCTAAAATAACATACTGGTACAACACATACACCTTAAACCTATTAACAAATGTTAAAACATGTTAAAAATGTTAAAAAATCATATACAGTTTCTTAAAACTTCAAAAACAATTTATAAATAGTTTAAATAGAGCAAACAAATAAATAAATCCATTCCTATTAAAACTACTTATAAAATAAATGAATTGACACTAAAAAACTTGCATTTTATCTCCCTATAGTGATCTTTTTAAGTACTACATGTGAAAGACCTCAGTAACAGCATTCTGTATAAGAACCCAGATCCTTGAAACATAAAAATGTATATAACACCATCTTGTTTGAAACATATCAATAAGTTTGCATAAAAAGTATTTATATAAAAAGGTACAAGAAAATTATAAAGATATTAAAAAAAAATCAGGTTCAACCATGTACTTATACCAAAATGTAACAAAAATTAATCATAACTTAGCGGATCTAATATTTAATAAGGGAACTATGGAGATATTTATGTTCAGTCCTGGAGGCATATTGGCCTGTAACATGACCTGCCATTATAGTTCCCTATATTTGATCCTTTCTTCCTATGGACCACCGTGTGAGTCTTTCTTTACCCTTTCTAATACAAAAAATAAGTAGTGGGCTTTTTCACAAACCTGTTTGTGTTTAAACAGAGCATTAGTTTCCTTTCTTGTTTGTACATCATAGCAGTGCTCATAGACATGCCGCTTTAAATTTCTTTCCGTCTTTCCTACATAGAATGACTGGAATTCCTGGCACACTGCTAGATATACTAAACCACTAGTGTCACAATTGTGGTATTTTTTTTTTTTTCCAATAATTTTTATTTCTTTTTTTTCCATTGGTCTAAAACATCATACATAATAGAACAGGTAGAGGTAAGACCTCTTCACAGTAAGCAGATGATATACATTGAGGGTAATACAAACAAAACAAAACAATCAATCAATACTATTTACACTATATACATAGGCGCTTTTAATATTCAAGAGAAAATTTGTTACATTTAAGTGAAAATTATTGTGATTGCGAGTATATCTTAGAAAAAGGAGGGAGAGGGAAAAGAAGAAAAATTTCTTGAGCTATGAATATAGTTTTTAGTATGGGATCTCTTATTTGTAATTAAGTCTGACATATTGTCATAAGATAGGCAAGAATGATATTGAAGATTTGTTCCCATAATTTCCTGTGTTTGATGTTTTTATTAAAATGTTATGGGCTAAAAGATGTTTGGTCGCCATTAACTTAAAACTCTCCCAAGATATGTTATTTAGGTTAAGCCAATTGGTCGCTATATAGAGTTTCAGTAAGAGAAAAACATTGATCATAGTAATTGCTTGAGTTTTAGAGATGTATGGTAGGATATGTAGAAGAGTGAATTCCCAGGTGAGTGTGGATGTTTGATAGCCCATTTTTTGTAATTGGAATTTAAGGGAGTTCCAAAGTTTAAATACACATTTACAACTCCAGAATAAATGGAGAATATCAGCCATTTGTATTTTACAGTGAGGACAAAGGGGATTTCATAGAGTTAAATTTATGTAAGATAGCAGGTGTGAAATATGCGTTGTTATAGATCATCAGTTGGGTAAATGCCAATTTCTTAAGAGGTATGGATTTATTTGTTAAGTTGATAGCTTGGTTTAGTTGAAGGGTATTGATGGATGGATTGTTCTTTCTCCAATAGTCCGAGACAAGCAAATCTTTTTGGAATTTAATGTCTTTGATTAGTTTATATGTATTAGTGATATATTTTTTAGTTGAGAGGATGGTCTTCCATAGTGAGTTACAGATTGTTATATCATTGTTGCTTATACTGGAGTTTTGTAACTAGCTGGTACATAATGCTTTAATTTGCCTTAAAAATCACTAGATAGTATTTGGGGAGGTTCAAATTATTTCTTAATTCTTGTATAGAACCATTGATGTATGGGTATACATCTTGGATGGTTATATTAATTAATTTAGGAAACAGATTCAGGTTTAGCGTCTGATTGTTAATTTTAAGGTTGGGATTTTTGTGTAAGGGTTGTAGCATCATCATAGCTTGAGTCAGATTTAGATACTTGAAGAGTTTTTGAGTTAGTGATATGGAGTGTTTAAGGGGTTCTAATATTTTGCACAGTTTTATTAAACTTGTATTTAGAAATGGTAAGGCTTTGGGGTTGGTATCCAAGCTTTGGATATGTCTTTGGTATATTATGATCCACATCAGGAACAAGTCTTTATTCTTTGGGTTGTATTCAGCTATTCACAGTACTCTATTAGCGTTCGTAATTAGGTAATATGTCTCAAAATTGGGAAGGTCTAGACCACCTTTGCTTTGTGGGGTCGAAAGCTTGATGTGTGAGATTCTGTTTTTTTTTGGTTCCCATATAAATTTTGCAAGGAGAGTGTGAGTTTCTCTAAAAAAATTATTGGGTATATTTAATTGAGTAGTCATGAATATGTAAAGTAATCTGGGTAGTACATTCATTTTAATTACTGAGATTTTTGCCAGGAAAGGTAGTTTTAGATTTTTCCATCTATTAAGGTCTAAAATAATATTTTACCATTTTTGAGTAACATTATTTTGGTAAAAATCTTTGTTGTTTGTTGTGAAAGTGATGCCTAAGTAGTTGATTATCTCTTTTGTTTTTATTTTTCCTATTAGTGGTAAGAGCGAGAATGGTTTGGGGGTTTTTAAAGGAAATATGCTAGTTTTTTTAAGATTCAATTTGTAGTTTGATATCTTTGAGAAGTGCTCTACAGCTGATAGTATTTTGTTTACATCTGAGACTGGTGTGGTACAATAGATATTCAAATAATCTGCAAAGGCTGAGAGGAAGACTTTGGTATTAAATATTATTGGGTGGTTGTGGTAAAGATTTTGTTTCATATTTAAGAAGAGTGGTTCAAGATACAAGTTAAAGAGTATGGGAGATAAAGGGCATCCTTGACGGGTTCCATTTTTAATTGGAATTCTGTTATACATCTTTATATGTCAACAAAACTTGGTCTAAGGCTTGTTGTATATAATTTGTAGGATCTGGATGCATTTTTGTGGAATATTAAAATAGGGTAATGTTTGGAGTAGAAAATCTATATTTTCTCTATTGAAGGCTTTATGAGCATCAATAATTAGAGCATATATGTTTAGGTTATACTGATTAGCCTGGGATATTAGAGTATTAAGAGTTAGTGTGTTATCACTTGTTTGTCTGAATGTTGTGAAACCAGATTGTTCGGGGGAGATCATTTTATCTAGTAATTTTTTTCAGTCTATTTGCAAGTATGGATGTTAGTATTTTGGTATCAATATTTAATAGTGAGATGGGTCTGTAGTTGTCTGGGTTTTTTGCGTCAGCTTGATCCTTGAGTATAAAAATAATTTTAGATGCATTAAAGTGTAGGTCATTAATTTTATTGTTTATTATATAGTTGAGTATATGGAATAGAATTTGAACTAAGATAGGGGAGAAGGTTTTGTAGAATCCAACTGTGATATTGTCTGGGCCTGGGGCTTTGTGTAATTTCATTTGGTGGATAGTTGTGGTTATTTCATTTGGTGGATAGTTGTGGTTATTTCACTGATAGAGATAGGTTCAGTTAACCTTTCTTGTTGCTTTGAATCTAGTTTCGGGAAGTCGAGTCTTTGAAGGAAACTGGTTCTTTGTTCTTTGGAGGCTATTGATGTTTGGTCCCCATATGTCTGTGAATATATTCATTCAAAGATTTTACTAATATCTTCATTATTCGTGTAATGGGTATTTTCATAGAGTATTTTGGATATTTGGGAGGAAGGTTTAGTTTGGGTTATGATTCTGGCCAGTGCTCACGATGGTATTTGTATTGCGTTTGCATAGTTAGCTAGCATTTTGTTATCATAAAAGGATAGTTTGCTGTTGTGTAATAGGTATAGGTGTTTTTGATTTTTCAGGATTTTGGATTCAGTTTGGGTATTATAATTTGTTAATAGGTCATTCTCAAGCTTTTGAATTTTGGCTTCTAGGTCCTGTTCTTCTTTAAGATATTTTTTTTTTATAGTAGGATGCTTTTTTAATAAGTATTCCCCTAATTTGGGCTTTGGTTGCCGCCCATTCGATATCTACCGGTAGTTGGGGTTTAATAATGTTAGATAGGGTTGATCTGAGTAAGGTTTGACAATTGTGGTATTCTTTTCCATATAGCCAAACATTCCTACTCTCTAGAAACAATTTTTCTTGGTTTACTATATAACTGCACTGTGTGCAATACCCACATCTATATGTACCTATCTTCTTTCTGTTTAATTGTTCTGTATCATGTTCCTTTTCCAGTAAATTCTTTAAGTTATATGAATTTTTGTAAACAATCTTTAACTTATTCTTAGGAATTCTGTCCAGGTCTGTAAATCCAATAAATCTATCCCATTCTTGTTCAGTAACTTTCCTTATCATACTAGCACTCCCATTGTATTCTAAAACCAGAGCTTTTTCAAATGGCTCCCCATGTACAGTCTGTACAGGACACCATGTTTCTTCATTTAAACCCCAAATCAGTTTGAATCTGCCTAGCCTACCTTCACACACTTCTTTTTTTAGCATTATCAGTCATCTCTTCTGGGTATTATCTGTCTTTAAACATATTTCTTTATCAAACTCACATTACTTGAAGTCATCCTACATGACTTATTAATTGTCATTTCACTACATTATTCTTGTAGTGCATAGGATGGGCACTGTTAAAGTGTAAGTGTGAGTTTGAAAATGTGCTTTTCCTACATATTTTAGACTTCTCATTGTTTTCCTTCCAGATTTCCACATCCAAATACTGCAGGTTGTCATAAGATAACTTGTGGGTGAATTCTAAAAATTCACATTTTGTCGCATTTTGTTATAAGTACATGGTTGAACCTGTTTTTTTAATATCTTTATAATTCTCTTGTACGGTTTTATATAAATACTTTCTATGCAAACTTATTCATAAGTTTCAAACAAGATGGTGTTATATACATTTTTATGTTTCAAGGATCTGGGTTCTAATACAGAATGCTGTTACTGAGGTCTTTCACATGTAGTACTTAAAAAGATCACTATAGGGAGATCAAATGCAAGTTTTTTTTAGTGTCAATTCATGCATTTTATATGTAGTTTTAATAGGAATGGATTTATTTATTTTTTTACTCTATTTAGGTTCATAGGTTAGTACTAGGCTATCGGCCCTAAGGCCTATGCAAGCCTAGCCATAACAATTCCCTGGAAAATTTTTCCCACAATATTTACTTCTCTGAGCCCCTGTCTAGCAGGGTGACTGACATGATCCCCGGGGTGAACTTCCTATCTCCCATCCAGTCAACAAGGTTCCTTTTGAAGAGGGCCAATGAGGTGCTCTGCTTGACATGTATGGGCAGTCTATTCCAGAGTATGGGGAGTCTCTGGATCAGGAACCTATCCCTCCAGCATGTTTTGTTCATTGTGATAAGGTTTAGATCCCAGGAGCGTGTGGCTCTGAGGGATTGGGATTTCTTTAAGTGGAGCATGTCCAGCAGCTCAGGGTTTGACATGGCCTTGTATGTTAAGCAGAGATCGCCTCTGAGTAGACGATATGCCACAGAGTGTAGCTGGAGTTTTTTTAGATTGTCAGCATATAGCATCTGCTTTAGGCCTGTGATTCCTTTAGTGAGTGAGGTATTTCTGTGGCCTTTCCAGCTGTTGCAGATGTCTTGTGAGGTACATACCAAATGGGGCATTATACTCTATAATGGGTCTAATGAGGGATGAGTACAGTGGGACAATGACCTCCTTTTTTCTGGATGAAAAGCCCTTAGTGATGAGGTGTGCCACGTAGAAGGATTTCCCGACTGTTGTGGCGATGTGGTTATCGAAAGTGAGACCACTGTCCACTTGTGTCCCTAAGTCTCTCATCACACTTTCGATGTTTAGTGTCCTGCCACCTATGTGGTAGTTCATGGGTACATGTTTTTTTCCAAAGGGGGTGACTATACATTTCTTGGCATTAAGCTTGAGCCCATGGCTCTGGCACCAGGCATCTGTTTCTGTAAGGTCCTTTTGTAGAATATCCACATCATTTGGGGATTCAATAATGGCTCCCAGTTTGCAGTTATCTGCAAAATTTGTTAGCCAGAGTTCCTTAGTGTTGGCCTGTACTTCAGAGAAGTAGATGCCAAACAAGAGTGGTCCCAGGACTGAACCCTGAGGTACTCCACTTGTCACTTGTCTGGAGCTGGATTTGGAGTCGGCTACTTTTACAGTCTGGGTTCTGTCAGTAAGACAGTTGGCAACCCATCGAGTGACGTAGGAATTTATGCCCAGCTTAGTAAGTTTATCTATGATTCCAGAGTGGGGGATGGTGTCGAAGGCCTTGGTGAGGTCCAGATAGGCTGTGTGGACCTCCTTACCCTCGTCCACAGCTCTGGAGACCGACTCGAAGAAGTCAATCAGATTCAGGAGAAAAGATCGGCTCTTCACAAACCCAAACTGGGTGGAGTCCAGTGTCTGGAGGTTGCCAATGTCTTTGTTTATAAGTTCCATGATAATACGCTCCATGCCCTTGCAGATCAGGCTTGTCAGACTGATGTGATGGTAGTTCCTGGGATCCAAGGTGGATCCTCTCTTGTGGAGCGGGATAACTGTAGCTGTGCGCCACTCAGTGGGCATGAAGCCTGAGGTGAGGCTATGATTAAACATGACACTTAGATGGGGTGCCAGTTCATTTTGTAGTTCATGTAGTACACAGCCTGGGATGTCATCTGGTCCCATGGATGCTGTATTCTTAGCTTTGGAGAGTGCTGTTTCTACCTGTGTGGCTGTGATTATCGGAATTTGGCAATCTTTTGGTATTGAGATGGGCCCTTTAGGGGGTGAGAGGGGAGTGAAGTTGGCACTAAATCGATCTGCCAGGATATTGGCAATATCCTTGGGATCAGTATATTTAATGTCATTCTGTTGTAGTTCAGAGCAGATCTGAGCATTGCCATTTAGATTCTTGACATAACTATAGAATGCCTTGTGGTTGCCTTTGGAATCTTTGGCAATTTTATTTTCGTAACTAGCTTTTGAGTATTTTATGAGAGATCTCAGTTTCTTACTGAGGCTGGTGAGGGAGTTTTTTGCATCCTGAGATTTTCCTCTTTTCTGCAACAGTTTCTTCCTTCTGTTGTATAGTTTGTTTATAGCAGGGGACCACCAGATTGGCTTCCTTTTTTTGGAGAAGAGCATCTTGGTTCTATTTGGGATGGCTCGATTCATGCACGAGTGGATGTGCTCGTACATTGCCTTAGTGTAGGATTCTGCAGTCGAACTTCCAGATCCCGTCTGCGTGGGTGTTATGAAGTTTGTCACTTCTGACTTCAGTAGCATGAAGTTGGCTTTGGAGAAGTTTTTTAAGGAGGTTTCCTTACTGGGGGGTGGGGGTGGGATGTGGATGTCAAGGGTGATTTGCTTATGGTCAGACCTGACCAATGAGAGGGTGACCACTGGTGTGGAGCATCTATCTCCCATGTTGGTAACGACCAGGTCTAGGATATTGGAGCCCCTGGTGGGACAATGGATTAGTTGATCCAGGGCATTAGAATTTATGAATTCCAAGAACCGTTGGGAAAAGGAGTTGGTACCCGAGTAGTTTTTCCAATTAATGGCAGGGTAGTTGAAATCACCTAGTATTAGGGTGTTTGGTTGTATCTTAATATTTTCCAGTATGTTTAGGAAGGTGTAGTGAGAATCTTGGGGTATGGTGGGGGATCTGTAGCAAGCTACAATTTGGATTGCAGTCTTACCTATTGTTAGTTGCACCTGGAGAATTCCAGATGCATTGTGTTGGGCAACTAGCCTGGAGGTGTGAATATCCTTGGTGAATATGGACACTCCTCCACCCTTAGTATTTCGAACTTGGTTTTGTGGCCAAAAAGTTTGGTAAGAATTGTAGCCTGGTACTGCAGGGGTGCTCTCTGGAGCCTTGAACCAGGTCTCAGTCACTGCACAGATATTGATGTTCTCCATTTTTAGGAGTGCCTCGAGAGAGTGCATTTTGAGGTTTAGACTTCTAGCATTGAGTAGCATTACCTTCAGATTTTTCCTGCTTGTATCTGTTATGGTGGTGGGTTTATCCTTTGAACCTTGCCTAAAAAAGGCACTATAGCAGTGGCAAGAGCTTTAGCCAGTAACCTGAATCCCAGGGGTGACAGGTGCAGACCATCTCTGGCAAAGCATCGTGGTTTGTCGATCATGTCTTCCCAGGCAGACAAATACTGGATCCCCTTTGAATGACACCAGAAGCTTAGCCAATTGTTGAAGTCAATCATTTTGTCCTTATTCTGTGGTATCATTCTGGGCGAAGGCAGGATGCTACTCAGGGCTAGGGTCATACCTGCCTGCGTCACATGATCCAAGAGCTCTTCCATGTCTCTTTTCATGTAGTCCAGGGAGGTACGTCTCAAGTCATTCACTCCAACATCGACAATGACAGAGTCGTATTTGTACTTGTTGTGGAGTGACTTGAGTGCATGCATTATGTGGTGGATCCTGGCACCCGACAGGCAGCTGACAGTAATTTTCTCCTTGTTCAGCCTGGTGAGTGGGACATCAGTGTGCCTGACTATAAAGTCACATATGACTAAAGTGTTGGGTACATTGTCTTTAAGATGTTTATAAATTGTTTTTGAAGTTTTACGAAACTACATATGATTTTTTAACAGTTTTTAACATGTTTTAATATTTGTTAATAGGTCTTAGGTGAATGTGTTGTACCAGTATGTTATTTTATATAAGTAGGCTTGAATATTCAATTTTCACTGTACATTTAAACTTTAATTGTGTCTTAGTTAATTGAAATGATGGGAACTAGAGGTATAAAAGGATTTTGGTTACATGCAGTCCACATCTGATGAAGGTTTTAACAAAAACGTACTGTATAAAGAGAACATTTATGTTTTTTATTTTTTTGGCTGAATAAAGTTGGAATTATCCTTGTATCAGAGGCTGAGTTCGTCTTCTGGGTGCCTTGGACTTAACTGAAATGCGACTCTAGATATGTTATAATACATATGAGGAAAGTCTGAACAACTATCATTACATACCACACACACACACACACACACACACACACACACACACACACACACACACACACACACACACACACACACACACACACACCAATAGTTGTTTACGCATGCTTGGTGTACACATTGTAGATGCATACATACATACATACATACATACAAATGTTTCAGGCACAGGCATTAATGCCTTCTAGCTTGCGAATATACCAAAACACTTGTTCCCATACTAAGTGTCCAGGCCGTTTTTAAAAATATCGGTCTGAGAACCAATTAGTACACTTCTCATTCCTATAGAATCTTCTACATAGGTTATCTGATGATTCTCTAGTACTTTTTGATAACCCCAAACATTCCCAGAGGTAATTGTCCCTAAATGCCCTATATATCTGAATAAGATCTCTCCTCTTAAATATCTGTAAGAGACACTGTACAAGTTCAGATATTTTAGTCTTTCATAATAACTTAGATTTTCACATCAATGGATGCCCTTGGTATATTTCCGCTGTACTCTTTCCAGTTTATTCATGCTTGTTTTCCTATAGGGTTTCTATATTGTTATTCCATACTCAAGTTTGGGTCTAATGTAACTAGCAAACAATGAATTCATTATGTTTGATTTCCTAGACTTTATAAATCTTTTTATGCAACCTACAGTTTGATAACTATCATTAGCCAACTGGTTAATATGATTAGAAAAACTCATAACTGAATCTACCCATATACCGAGGTCCTTAAATGAGTCTACAGTTTCAATCACTGTGTGCTGTATTAAATATTCACCTTTCAGTTTATGTCTCCCAAATCTCATATGCTTAGTTTTTGATGTATTTATCAACATATTATTCTCCTGTGCCCAAATGGTCAATTTAGTCAAATTATTTTGCAGACATGCCTTATCTGTAACACTTGTAATCAGGTTACCCAATTTCAGGTCATCAGCATATAGACTGTAGAACACCTCAGATGAAAAAGTAAGGTCTGAAAGATACAATCTAAACAAGTAAGTGCCTAGGATAGAGCCCTGTGGGACACTTTGACTGTAACCAAGGATTTCACCTGTCCAGTTGGTGTGTGATACTTGCCATGTCCTATTTGTAAGCCATGCAGCTATCCTTTTTATCAACAGTACATCAACAGCTAGTTGTACTAATTTATTGATCAGTGTTTTGTGCACAACCCTGTCAAATGCTGAAGTTAAATCTATTTAAATCACATCACAGCACACTTTTTCATTCATAGCTGTTATTATATTGTTATAAAACATCATGTTACAGGTGGTAATAGATCTATTTTCAACATATGCGGCTAATATATGGTTTCAAGTCCCAACCTATCCAGTTCTGTCAATAACTTATCCAGTATTACCTTCTCCATTATTTTTCCACAACATGAAAGTAGACTTAAGGGTCTATATGATTCCGGGATTGTCCTACTCCCCTTTCCCTTAGAGACAGGTTTAATAAGCGCATGTCTCCAATCTTGAGGAATCTCCCCATATTTATATGACCTAGTGAATAATAAATATAATGGTAGTGTAAGTTCTTGCTGAAGTGTTCTCAGGTCATTGTTACTCATTCCGTGTCCTCCCTATGCTTTGTTTGAATCCAGTTTGTGCAGTTCTTTTTCAATATAATATAATTTGATTCCAGTATCTGGGGTTACCTGGATGTCACTAGGACAACTTACCATTCCTGTGGTGCCAAACTGTTTTGCATAAGATTTTGTAAATATATCTATAATCTGTTGTGTCTGAGAATAAATTTTAGAATCTGCACAGTTTATCAATTTGTGCATCTTTACTCTTTCCACATCTTATGTATTTATGAAAAGGTTTCCTATTATGCTCAATATCTTTATATAAATTTTCTTCAAATTTTTCTTGATCGTGTCTAACACCATGCTTAATCTGTTTGTCCAGCTTGTTTATTTCAGTTTTCAAAGTTGTAGTTTGACCTCTCTTCCATTTCTTATATTTTTGTCTCTCACCTTAATCAGGTATCTTGTTCTTATGGAAATATACCCCCTGATGTTGCATGCCTAGATCCTGATGTTAAACATTTTTTTGACTTTTTGCACTCAGTTTCTCTTTCAAAACTTTGCACATTCCATCTGCAGTTTTTCCACTGAACACCTCACTCCAGTTAGTTTTATATAGTGACTGTTTTGCTTCCCTATAATCTGTAATTAACCTTCTGTGCATTGGCTTAGATTTCAGTTTGGCAGAATTATCTAGCAACAAACTAACTTTAATAATCCCATGATCACTCCACATCAATGGTGGTAAAACTTGACTTGAAGTTACAGTAATTTCTTTGGGAACACAAACAATATCTAGTATATTCCGTCCCCTGATAAGCTTTTTTTTTTACAAATTGAAGCATTTGCTGTTCCTGTATATACTCTGAATAATTTTTTTACTAACATTGTTGAATCAATATTATTCCAGTCTGTTTCTGGTAAATTTAAGTCGCCAGCTAATATTATTCTTCCCTCCTGTGTTTCATGTAAGAAATGTATGAATTCCTCTAGGTCATCTGCACTTGACTTTGGTGGTCTATACACTCCAACAATTGTTATAATTTCCAGGATTGTCTTTACTGTCACAGTTACACAGTCTATAGTATTGGTGTTATCAATGAACATGTAATAATCACAGGTCTCATAGCTATCTTTAACCCCTACCATAACACCTCCACCTGATGTTTTGTTAGAATGTCTGTTACAGTAAAAACATTTATACCCTGGCAGAACTGGTTTCCAGTCATTGTTCTTTAACCATGTTTCACAAACAATAACAACATCAATTTTGTGGGAACGTAGCAAATGTTCTAATAAAAAAACTTTATTATTAATGCTCCTAGCATTAACAACCATCAGAGATGCATCAAATGTTGCTGTCTGTGAACTGTTACATTTTTGACCTGGCAAAAATCCCGGCTAGTGTTTGTCAAATATTGCAAAATATCTGCTGCAAAAATTCTCTTCCCTGATCTAGATAAATGCACACCATCCTGTCTGAAAATGTGTGCCAAAAGGAAGGCTTTGATGCTCTACACATTTCCATTTTTTAAAACAGGACATTTTTTCCATGTAGGTGTTTATCCAAAAAATGTTTTCATTCACAGTGACCTGACTATCCTTTCTATAGGTGATTTGTGAAAATATGTCCTAACACCAGTACAAGCTATACTATCTAGGAGGGCTATCAGTTCCCGACTAACAGTCAGAGAATCTTTGTTGGTGACGTCATTTGTACCAACATGAATAAAAACAGATCCATATACTTCCTTACATTAAGGCATTCCAAGGCTTGTTTCACATCTTCTATTTTTGCTCCTGGCAAGCATAACACTACTCGATGTTCATTATCATCTCTGCAAATATAAGTATCAGTTCCTCTAATAACTGAATCTTCAATTACAAGAATATCTTTGCTGACCATCTCTGAAGAATCTTCAGCTTCTAACAGTCATTTCTGCTCTATCAATTGTTACGAAGGATAGATCTTCATCACTATTAGTCTTATTAATTCCACTGTTTTCATTGCGTATTAAATTCTTGTCCAGCTGGCACTGTAAATCCACAGCTTGAGTCATGTAGTCAACATCTGTCTTTTCTTCTTTTTTCTTACAGTAATGTTCTTCAATCCTTCCAAGTTCAGTTTTGATTTCTTCCTTTTCACCTGCCCCTTGCCTCTTTTTTCTACCTTTTCCATTGGAAAGGTGATGCCTTTTTCTGTAGACTGAGGGTTTTCTGATAGACAGATATCTTCATTCCCTGTAACCTGTATGTTACATAACGAAGCAGAATCCTTTTTTACTACGTATTCTCTTTCCTTTACAGTCATTAGTCAGTTTCTTTTTCTTCCTTGTTATTTGTTGAGAACTTCTTCCTTTCTTTCCTTTTTGTTTCCTTCTAAACAAACCGGAGCCTCAGATTGCTGAGTACTTGCATCCACAATTCCACAGTTCTCAGGGGCCTCATCATCTTTCATAGGAGTTGAATGTTCTTTGCAGAAAATAGATGCATCATTTCCTAAATCTGTTCTATTTGTTCTATGCCTAACATTTAGATTAACTGCACTATGGGTACACTACTATAATATTCAGCACATTAGCTAATACTGCACAGTTTGTTTTTACTATGTGTCTTGCATGTATGTCATTTTGGGTGGGGTCACACAAAGGTATGCATATCAGGATCACACTAGCCACTGTCACAACTGACAGACAGGCAAGGCAGGCACATAGCAGCAGAGAGGGACTACAGTTAAAGGTTTGCTGCTACACCATTCAAGAAAGTTTCTGATTCTCTGCATGCATTGCAGCATTCATTTGTATCTCATTTAATATGGAGAGAGATATAATTGGAGTAATAGCTTTTCCAAGCATTAGATGAATCACTGATTGTGATGGCTACACTGCCTAGCATGCTACTATGTACATTTGTGTTTGAGTGCACATTATTCTCATATACCTATGCCTAGTGATGCTACTATGTACATTTGTGTCTGAGTGCACATCATCCATGTATACCTATGCCTAGTGCAGCAGAGACGGCCTATTTTCTACAGTGTTCTGGATGTCGCTAAATGCCACTCAGTAATATCTTGCACTGCAGCACATTATTTGTGTACCTTACCCATGGGCACTTTCAATAATTGTGTACATGTCAGTATGCACATACAACTGTGCTGTTACATGGTGTAGACTCTCCATCTTGGTGTGTAGTTTAGCTATTGTGAATCCTGCCAGCATATCTCTCTGCTGGGTGCCTTAATTTGTTTAAACAGCTCTGGACCTCATGCATATGTGAATCCCATGGGGCTCTGGTGTGGGCATTCTTCCACTGTCTAGCCTTGTAAATTCTGGACTAGTTCATAAATCATATCTAGAGTCTTTTGGTAGATTTGCAATGTCCTTGACAATAAGTGGATGAAATTGTTTAGTAGTAAAATTGTGTTTGTTTTTGATCAGAAGAATATATGTTTAACTTCAGTACAGTATTTTTAATGGCTTGAAAGTTAAGATTTGCTGTTTATTTTTGTAATAAATTCAATTTAACTATCTGTATTGCAATTTGTGTCTCTCTTTTAAGATACAGAGAATTATTATGATGTGTAGTTAATCTGTTTTTTCAAGCATACCAACCTTTAAGTCCTGTCTGGAATATATAAATAAATATATGTGCGTTTATGTATGTATGTATATTATATATATATTTTTTTGTCTTCAATGAACCAAAGGGTATGGTTGCTGCATAGATTACATAATTTGATAAGGCACAAATAGTTTTGGCTAAGCAGAAGAATATAATGCAGCTGTATCAGATCTAGGTTGATAACACACTGACTTTTAAAAATGGAGTTACAAATGATATTGTTTAAAGATGAAAAAGAGAAGTTCATCTTTGTCAACAGGAAAAGAGAAGATGTTGAGAATGACTACTAGATTTTAGTTTGACTTCAGGACCAGTCAGATGACAGATCTATCAGGTATTCTGGTAAGTATAACACCCAGAATGCAGTGACCATGAGTGGTGGTGTTAGGTCTTGCACAGGTGGTAACCACTTGTGAGAATCCAATATGGAAGGCGACTGAGTGAGTTCTGATGGCAAGGGATTCATCAATCCAAGTTAAGGTCACCCAATACAATGATTTTTTTTAAGCTGTATCAGTGGTGCCAGGAAATCTAAAGGGGAGTTAAAAGTTTATCAAAGTAGAATAAATAAATAAATAAATAAATAAATAAATATAAACAGCCTAAGTTGTCTTAATGATAATAAGTTTAATAATCTTGATGGGCATGATGTGAGCAGGAAAGACAGCTTGTTCACTGATATGGGCATCAAGATGTTTAGCCGTTCAGTATAGCAACCACCTATTTACCCACCAGGATGGTCATTGTGAAATGAGACACATGAACAGTCAAAATAAAAGTTGGTAATAGTTTGCTGGGCTTCAGTCGGGCCTCACAAATGGACAGAATATGTGGATTATAAGGTTCCATTACTATTCCTTGAAACCTAACTGCTCTAAAAACAAATGCACCGCAACTATTGCGCAAAACTATTATAGGTGCACATAACATCTAAACAGATATACCCTTAAAGGACGGCAAGCCTACCCTGTACTCCATACTTCTTTACTTTATTACTCTGGTTCTGAGGTAGCTTTAACTCAGACAAAATATGATACAGAAAGAGCAATCATTTAAAATACAAAAATGTCCCATGCTTTCTCTGTGGTATTATCTCTGACTAAGCTGTGACACAGAAAATTTACACCAACACACATAATTACATGTTTGAACATATTAAACCAAGCAACCACATTTTGAGCATTTGAACAGAAACTAGATTATGAACAGCTAACCAGGCTTTAAGATGGTCAGTTTTATTGTTTAGGCATCTGCAATTCATACTGGATTTTTTTTATTTACTTTGTCCAGATTGTACAATAAGTCTAATATCAGGATTAGCATATGGACTATGATAGAGTAATGGAAAACATCTCCAATTAGCATATGGACTATGATAGAGTAATGAAAAACATCTCCAATTAGGATATGGACTATGATAGAGTAATGGAAAACATCTCCAATTAGCATATGGACTATGACAGAGTCATGGAAAACATCTCCAATTAGGATATGGACTATGATAGAGTCATGGAAAACATCTCCAATTAGCATATGGACTATGATAGAGTAATGGAAAACATCTTCAATTAGGATATGGACTATGATAGAGTAATGGAAAACATCTCCAATTAGCATATGGACTATGACAGAGTCATGGAAAACATCTCCAATTAGGATATGAACTATGATAGAGTCATGGAAAACATCTCCAATTAGCATATGGACTATGATAGAGTAATGGAAAACATCTCCAATTAGCATATGGACTATGACAGAGTAATGGAAAACATCTCCATTCTGTAGAATATCTTGAGCATTAAAGAATGGATTGTAAGATGGTAGGGAAAAATATCTCCAGTCTACAGTATAACATGAGCATTAACAGATAAACTGTGAGAAGGTACTGGAGAATTTCTTCAGTCTGTAGTTCAACACAGGGGTTAATGCATGGGCTGTAAGAAGGTATGTAAAAAGGGCTTGGTTTGTATTTGATGTCTCCAGTTTGTAGCAGGAGAATGAAAGTGATAGATCATATAGAAAAAACATGTTTGCCTGTGTGCAGGTAAGTGATTTACAGATTGATGTTTTACGTATATACTGACTTTTGTGGTGCATGTCACTGTATGTAACTGCTCAAAGATGTGGCAGATTCCCTTCTTGGAAGCTAGAACTATTGGCGAAAATTGGATGTTGTCATTGTAACCAAAACCTGGTTCCAAAACATAAACAGGCTTTTATGAGATAATGGATACAGTGGCTTTCACAATTACAGAAATAATAGGAATGGAGGTGGAGTATAAATCTATTAAAAAAATTCACGTCACCCTCATTTGTTACTTAAGAGGACTGATGTTGAATTACTGCATGTTGAGATAGTATGGAACGGTTTACCTTTGAAAACAGGTTCGTTCTATTGCACACCTAATCAGGCAAAGGATGAATTGTGAGAATTTATAAGAGCTGGAGATCTGAATGAACCAAATATTGTTTGAAAGGACTTGTCCTCGTATGGTAGTCCTTTAAGTGAAATATAGTCTTAGTAGTACGTGTGGCAATATTCAAACTGTAAATAAACCTACAAGAAATTCTGGATGCGATTTAGTTGAAGGAGAAAATTAGGATCTCTTTGTTCTCAATTTTACCTAAACTTTGTGGTTCAGACCATTTGTCTGTAAAAAGGATAATAACTGGTTACCTGCAGAATAAGAACTTTATAGTAGATGGAGAGTTCAAAGGTAATTATAGAGCAGATTCTCATTCTATAAAAAATATCTGAGAGCTTTGAGCTGGAAGTGGATATTGCAGATTCTTGGAAAGTTTTTTATAAGATCATACATAGAAATGTGGATAGGTACGTACCAAATGTACACTTAAAGGAAAGGAAAATTAGTTTGTTATGGTGGACAAGGCAGTTACAGATACTGTGAAACAGGAAAAAATATATTATGGAAAAAACTTAAGTCCCCATCCAACCGAGTATAGCTTGATTAAATACCAATGTGAAATTTAGAAAACCTGTTAGGAAGATGTGTTGTAGGTACGACAGGGATCTTCCAATACATTTATTAGCAATCACAAGAAGGCAGTTTTCAAGCACATAATGCAGTATAAGGAAAATAATCAAGGTTAAAATACTGTTGAAAGTAACTGTTTAATAACAGACTAACGTCTTAACTTAAATTGTTTAGGGACAAATTTGCTGAGAATTATGTTATCTGGTACCTGCAATGATGCAGTTGATTTTGAAGGTGATGATAAAAGTCCTGTAATTACCTTATCCCTCTTAGAAAAAGCATTATGGGTAATAAAAAGTATAACTTCAGCAGGACCACTTTCTGGTAAATATTGTTGATAGTACAATGCCTGTTATTTCTATTTCAGGTATCATTAAAGTGCTGTTATGCCCCTGTATTATGGAGGGAGGCAACTGTTATACCTATTCCAAAGGGAGGAGATGCTAATTTCCTGTACAACTACAGACCCAGAAGCCTTACATGCATTTTGGGTAAGTGCTTTTGAATGAATAGTCATAGAGCTGTTAGGTAACAAAGTAACCATGTGCAAAGATGCCTCTCAGCATAAATTTACAGGAAACAGATAAGTGTCTCACAAAAGTATTGAATTTCTACCAGTATGTGTGGGAAGTTAAGGATCAGGATTTGGAAGTGGACATAGTTTACCTTTACTTGCACTGTCCCTCATGGTGAACTAGGAGTCTTTTGTCCAAATACAAGGTGAACAGACTTTTAAGGAGGTGGACAGCTAACTGGCTTGAGAACAGGAGTAGCAAAATTAGAATAGGCAATAGTTATGCAGATAATAAAAAAAAAAAAGAGTCAGGAGTTCCCCAGGGGTTTGTGCTCGGTCCCACATGATTATAATTTTTATGTTAGGGTGTCTGCTGGTAAAACACATCTCAACCAGTACGTTTTGCAGATGACATAAAAATAGGAGCTACAGTAAAATCAGTAAATGTTCAATTTAAACTACAGAATGCATTGGACCAATTTGTACATTGGGCTGACTTTAACACTGTGGAACTTAATGCCAAAATACAAAAGTAATACACTTTGGCAAATCAAATAATGGTTACCCTTTATCCAACTGGTGATCATATTCTAGAGGGGGTGGAGAATGTGAGATAACCAGGAGTGCTGATAGATATGATGTTTCTTTTGAGCCACACATGAATGATGCCATTAAGACGTGTTACTATGAAGTAAACACAGTACGAAAGAACAGCGACAGCAAGGAAGCTGAGGTATTGCTCCCGATCTACTAAACTATCATAAGACCTATCTTGGAATATGGAGTGGTCGTTTGCATTTAAAATAAGAAAGCTATAATCAGGTTGGAAAGAATCAAAGGCGTTTCACTAGGCAGATTTACTCTGTGAAGTACTTGGGTTACAGGGAAAGACTCAATTACAGAATTGCAAGAGAGGATTTAAATATTGATTTATAAAAGTACAATGATATTTATGGAGCTACAACAGGGATTTCATTTTCCTCTCCATACTTTAAGAATACAAACAAATTAGTAGTGTTTTAGGACCAAATTCTAACTTCCTTACTAGGACTTTTCATATTGCATTTAAGAATCTTGAATTCTTTGGTGTACTTTAAGTATGACAGCAAAAGTAAATTAAGGCACCAATTTTTTAACCGAGCAGCATATGGCATCTGTTTGAGACCCTTGATCCTCTTGTTGAGATACTTTTGGGGTCTTTCTAATTGCTGCAGGTGTCGGGTAAGGTATATATACATATATATATATATATATATATATATATATATAAATATATATATATATATTTCTTTTTTTTTTTTTAATAACCATCAGGGATGACCCCCCCCTTTTTTTAAATATTAATATTTTTTTAAATATTATTGTTTTTAAATATTATTGTTTTTAAATATTATTGTGTGTAAATACACACCTTTCTATATATTTTATGCATTTTTCGTATGGATATTGATATATGTTCTTATGTTAGTGGAGTAATATCTCTTTAAATTGTGATGTCATACTAATTGTCCTAGTATTTAACCAAGCATCAGTTGTAGTGATGTGGTCTGATGAAGCAACATTACGTTGTGAGAGCGCTTACCGTTTGTCTTCTGCAATAAAGTACAGTGACTGATTTCCAGTGTGTAACTTTGGTGCCTTAATTTACTTTTGCTGTTGTGTGTTTTGGGCACCTCAGTGTACCTGCAGCCATTTGGTTTTTGCATCTTCAGTTCCTATTTTTATTCGGCTAAGGACACACTGCACGTGGATATAATATGGACATGGATACCAACCAAGAATCATCTAATGAGCATCGTCGAGTTTTAAAGCTTCTTAAGTACCAGTGAATCCATTATTAAACGCTGACGTACAGGCAAATACAGTGGATATTGGTTCAGAGATGGAAAAAATGCTTGAGTTTCAGGCACAATATAGGGGGCTAGAAAACCTTCTATATAAGTAGAAATGACTACAGTGGCAAAGACTACACCTACAAGCTTCATTGGAAGCTAAAGTAATACCTCAAGGTCTACGTATCTTAAATATGCCAACTTATGGGAATACATATCCTGAACTCTTACGTAAGTGGCAAGAACTGAATTTATCTTTTAGCTCCAAGTATATGGAGCTCCTTATAGAGTTTTTTACACCTCTTGAAACTGAGCTCAAAACTGAAATTGTGACACTAGAAAACCAGATATCTGTAACCTTTCCTGCTACTATCACCCTTAATAAAATGGGCCAGTTGCATGAAAGCATTAGTGCCTATGAGAAAAAGCTTCAAAATGTTAAATTAAATAAATTAAACAGAGATAAAACTGATTTTAGCAACAATAATGTCTTCTCATGGCCGAGACCCTATAAATAGAACCCCTTTGTATAATCCTGCTACAGTGAACAGAGGAACTAGTAGGACACTAAATACTGAGACACAGGCTTCCACTTCCTGTTCTCACGCTATTGAGATGAGGGAAAGCATGGCAACACAACAAACTGACCAAGAACATGTAAATTCTAGTGTTCCTACTCTCCAAGTTGCATCCTTTGCTTCTATAGTGAATGGGAATACATCTACATCGAATATGGATACAAATTCAAAGTCAGAAGAACGAAGGAATGCAAACACTATAGGTAAGACTCCAATAGACACTTCACAAGCAAATGCTACAGATACTAGTGTTTTTTTAGAGAATTTGAAAGTGGGAGAATTCACTTTGAAAGCAGCTCTTCCATTCAGAGCTCGAGCCAAAAGCAATCCCAATATGGGAAAGATAGCAAGGGAATATCAAATGGACAGAACTGCACACTTTTCAAAGAAAAGGAGGATGTAAAAACTGATCTTATTGTTAACATTTCTTCCTTTACTCTAACTAATGAAGAAAACAGTTTGCTTAATAAGGGTTTGTGTTTTATACCTGCCAAGAAGGCAGATTTAACTGAAATGCTAACAGACTTGAAATTGCTTGGTAGGAATTTATCATTACAATGCATGTTTCGTAATAATGAAAATGTCAATGTAAATATATACAAGAAACCTAGCACTTTTGTACCCCCCACCCCTCCAGGCATACAAAGATTTTTAGATATCTGTGAAAATGCTTTTAATGAAGCTTATACTCCTGGTACGCAAGGCTGCACCTTTCATAATTTAAATACAGAAGAATATAGGGCTCTACATGAATTGCAGGATTTACATTCTCTTATTATTAAACAAGCAGATAAAGGTGGTAAAATTGTATTAATGGACAAAGATTTATATGTTAACCAGATGAAGGTTTTGCTATTAGATACTTGTACCTATCAAATGCTGACAAAAACAGCTGCAATTGCTATGACTGATAAAGTGTCTTTTTTAGTGTTTGATTTACCGACTACAGGATTAATTGATGAATCCTTATTTAATAATTTTTCAGTACAAAAACCTCTAGTTCCTAGGATCTATGGACTCCCTAAAATCCATAAACATCCCACGGTTCCTCCTTTACGCCCCATCGTATCAGGAGCAGGATGGTGCACTGAGCCTCTATCTATTTATGTAGAAGGCATTTTACATGAGTTCTTGGATAGTTGTTATACAGTTCTTAGAGACACAAAAATGTTTTTATAGCGGTTGCAAAATAGAATGGAAACTATTGATAATGATGGAGAATTTGTATTCCTTACCATGGACATTGAATCTCTTTTTACTAGTATTCCAAATGTTTGGGGTATTGATAGAATAAGAGAATTCCTCAATATGAATAAGAAGCTGACTACTAATAAGATTATGCTAGTCTGTGCACTATTGGAGATTATACTTGAAAATAATATTGTAGCTTTTCAGGATCCATTTTTTCTACAGAAGATTGGCGTGGCTATGGGCACTTTGTGTGCAAATAGCTATGCCAATCTATCACTAGTACGATGGGAAGAACAATATGCTTTGTCAGATGTTAACCCATTTTTTGGCTACATTCTCTGATACGTCCGTTTCGTGGATGATGTTTTTGTCTTGTGGAAAGGGCATGGTGAAAATATCAGTGATTTCATTGATTACCTGCATAGTACTACAGACTTTTTGAAGTTTACTTTTACTTTTTCTGATACATGTGTTGATTTCTTGGATGTGAGTGTCACCCTTACTGATTTAAAGCAGATAAGAACCAGTATTTATCACAAACCTACAAGAACCAATGCCTGTCTGCACAGGTCAAGCATGCACCCGAGACACATACCTAGAAATGTCCTCAAAGGACAAGTCTATAGAACCCTACGCCTACATAATAATGATGAAGAGGCAGTAGTTGCTTTAAATAAGTTACAAGACGAATTTCAAACAAGAGGCTATTCTAGCTCAGAAATCACTAGAGTAATAGCAGATGCATGGAAATTGAGATCTGCAAGATGTAAACCATACATGAGCTCTTATAGTGCTGATACAAGTATACCTTATGATACAAGTATTGATAGAAATAAGTTTAGAATAGTTTTTAGATTTGCAAGTGACATCAATAAGTATACGGAAATTATTAAAAAGAATTGGCACTTATTACATGAAATACCAGGTCTGGTTTCCACAGTTGGTGACACCCCAAACTTCAGTTTTAGAAATAATGTGTCTTTAAAGCAGCAGCTCTGTAATAGAGAACATCAGTCTTTTAGAAAAAATCTTTCAAACAGACAGGGCACCTTCCCGTGCAGGAACTGTGCTGCTTGTCAGCATGTCTACACTAAAAATGAGAACATTCATCCTGTGAAATGTTTTAAACTTTATACGAAGAATTATTATGATTGTAAAAGTGTCGATGTTGTTTAGTTTTGTTTTTGCCAAGCATGCCATGCCTATTATGTAGGCAAAACAAATAGGAGCTTTAAAGAAAGAATGTTAGAACATATAAAGGACATACAGAACCAGAAGCAATCAAATGCTCTAGCTAATCATGTCCTGAATACAGACAGTAGCCATTGTTTTCAATTTTTAATCTTACAACAAATAGTAAGGACAAACAGAGGTGGTGACGTAGAAAACCACACTGAAGAATTAGAACAACAATGGATCACTAAATTACAAGCAGATAGCTATCCTGGTTTCAATGGCTGCACCTCATTAGTTCCTTACCTTAAGGCCAGGCGCCTTAAACACTAAAACATGAGTTTATTTATATATATATATATATATATATATATATATATATATATATATATATATATTTTTTTTTTTTTCATTGTACTATTATGGTTATATGTGTTCATAGGTTCATACTAGGCTATCTGCCCTGGAGCAATTATAAGCCTAGCCCGATTCTGTATGGCTTACGCCACCCCTTGATTTGAGTATACTGTGCCCTTTTTAAGGTTTAGTTTACTGTGCCTCTGTCTAATAGTGACACAGGAGTAATCCCTGGGACAAACCTACGATCCCCCATCCACCCATCGAGATTCTTCTTGAAGAGATTCAGTGAGGTGCTCTGCCTCACATGAACTGGAATTCTATTCCAGAACGAAGGGAGCCTCTGGGTTATGAACCTGTCCCTCCAGCAAGTTCTATTTATTTCTGTGCTGAGGTTCAAGTCCCTCGAGTGTGGCTCTAAGGGATTTAGATTTACTGAGGTGGAGCATGTCCATTAATTCTGGATTTGACATAGCTTTGTATGTCAGGCATAGATCGCCTCGAAGTAGGCAGTATGCAACTGAGTAGAGCTGGAGTTTTTTAACCGAGCAGCATATGGCATCTGTTTGAGACCCTTGATCCTCTTGGTGAGATACTTTTGGGGTCTTTCTAATTGCTGCAGGTGTCGGGTAAGGTATATGTACATATATATATATATATATATATATATATATATATATACATATTTTTTTAATAACCATCAGGGATGACACCCCCCCCTTTTTTTAAATATAATATTTTTTTAAATATTATTGTTTTTAAATATTATTGTGTGTAAATACACACCTTTCTATATATTTTATGCATTTTTCTTATGGATATTGATATATGTTCTTATGTTAGTGGAGTAATATCTCTTTAAATTGTGATGTCATACTAATTGTCCTAGTATTTAACCAAGCATCAGTTGTAGTAATGTGGTCTGATGAAGCAACATTAAGTTGTGAAAGCGCTTACCGTTTGTCTTCGGCAATAAAGTACAGTGACTGATTTCCAGTGTGTAACTTTGGTGCCTTAATTTACTTTTGCTGTTGTTGTGTGTTTTGGGCACCTCAGTGTACCTGCAGCCGTTTGGTTTTTGCATCTTACTTTAAGTGTGAGATGCTTGGTTGGGGAAGGGTATTTTACACTAGATTTAAAGGAAGCAGACTCTTTGCAGGTCTAAACTAAGGCTTAGGATCTAGAACTTAAAAAAATGAAAGACAATGTGCTTTTGGTGGAGATGTGCTATGTTAATCCTGTTACTAACAGTTCTACAAATAAGGCAGAGTACAAGGTTTTCCTTGAGTGAGTAAATGAAGGGTAGAGGTACACTGATATGATACGAATATAGGAGATGGCTTGCAGCAAGGGGGAAAATATTATAAAATAATCTCAAAAATACATGAAATAATACACTTATAATAAGGCAGTTATTCCTTTGTGCTAATATGTCTTCTCAGACAGGGATGTTAGAATGTCTGCTACTACAAAAACACATCACCTGTTCAAAACATTCCTCTGAGCATTAAAAATTATGATAACGGCCTTCAAAGATCAGAGGGCTAGAAGAAGGAGCACTTTTACTTTATGTTTTTAGATAAGCTACCACATTGTTAACAACTGACACGGTTTATATGGACTTATTTCACTGATTTTGTAATTAATGCACCCATTAATAGTTCTAATTGCTTAAGGTACATCAGTACATCTAGGTAAAGTAGGGAAAATCTAGAGAAAAACATCACAGTTTATTCATTCATTCATTCATTCATTCATTCATTCATTCATTCATTCATTCATTCATTTATCCTTTGTTCATTTGCTTAATCTAACTGAGGGTCATGGCAAAGTCAAAGTATTTCCCTACACTTACTGGATGAAAAGCAAAAACAGTTCTGATCTAAACAGCTTGCCAGCCTATCACAGGATATAAGCAGGCATACACACACACACACACACACACACACACACACACACACACACACACACACACACACACACACACACACACACACACACACACACACACACACACACACACACACACACACACTCACTCACTCACACTCACTCACACTCACTCACACTCACTCACACTCACTCACACTCATACTCACACACCATGCATACCCTATGCACAATTTGGTCAATAAGCAATTCATACATATCTCAAATGTGTGAGGAAACTACAGCTCCTGTCAGCAGTGTCAGGTGGCTCAGCAGGTAGGACACTCACCTTTGGTGCTGGAAAATTAGAAGTCAGTGCTTGAATTAATTTCCACTACTGACATTACAGTGCAGTACTTAGCAAGCACTTAAGCACTCCTTAGTGTGCCATCCTTTGGATGAGTTGTTAAAATGAGGTTCCATCTGTTTGTGTGGGTGGTAGGTCAGGTCGATGTAAAAGGTCTCACTGCACTTATCAAGAAAAATAGAGGAAGTTCTCCAATGACCTGGCCAAACTCTCCCTATTCAGTAAAAATATCACCTCGGATCTCTCCTGGAAAGAAGCTTCTGGCCAAATGGAACTAACCTAGTCAATAAAGTGTAACTAACTAAAATTAATAAATGGTAAAAACTCACACAAGCACAGGGAAGCAGACCTCTCAACCAATCGGGGACAAATTTCAACAGAATCAGGGACAAGTCACGAAAAAAATCAGGGACAATCAGGGACACTTTTAAAATATTAGTGCTATTAACTTGAAACATTGACAGAATCAGAGCATATGAATTAATACACATTTTCTGAAGTAAAAGAAGTCTATAACTCTTAATTATTGTCATTATTCATTAAGTGTATTTCATCACCTTTCCTCCAAAAGTCACTAGTTTTAGGAGGGATTAAGAGGGACAGAGCCAAAATATGAGTCAAAATCAAGGACAGTTGAGAGGTATGCAGGGAAGATACACAGTGTTTTATGTAAATCACAGTAGCTGAGCAGTATTGGGAAAATCCTGACTAATAATTCTGGGTTTACTGGATGGAAATTAAGACTAAAGCTTTGAGGCCATTGGTCATGTGATGCTTTCAGTAGTTTTGCTGTGTAGGTAAGTGGGCAGATATGAAATTGCATGGAAGCCCACGAAGATAAACGATACTCATATAAAAAGTTTTAGCTTATACACATGGTTTAATGTATGGGGAGCTCGCAGGGTTGGTTTTGTAAACGTGAAACCTGGAAGCTTTGCTAACTCTTGCCGGTATGTGGGGGGGCATTGCTGTTCTGATTATTCCCATCCCCCTGGTGTGTGAATCGGTAGAAATACTGAGACAGAAGGTTAACATGCAGAATGATCGAGCACCCCTTCATTCCTTACCTTTCACCTTGCTTGCCTCCACTCTTAGGATTGACAAACACCAGCAGCGGGTGTGTATCTGAAACTGGCGTGACCTGCAAACGGAAAGAAATTAACACAGGTTGAAAGTGACCCTGACGTTTACACATATAACTACATTTTTCGTTTTACACAGACATAAAAAAATTTAACAGTCCTGTTCTGAAACAATAAGCTCCTCCTCTTACGAGCCTGTGACAGACAACCTGCAGCGTTACTGAGGTGTCTGAACCAGTATACACATGTAGTTTTGTAAAATGCATTTCTAAGAAATGAAAGAATTCTATGCAAATATGAAAGTGAATAACAAAAAAAAATAATTCTAAAGAATTCAAGACAGCATGTTTCTCAGATGTACTTAAGTATTTATGGAAGAATTCTATGGAAATATGAAAATGAATAACAAAAAAATCATTCTAAAGAATTACTGTCAAGACACAGCATGTTCCTCAGAAGTATTTAAGTATTTATGGAAGATCTTTTAATTTTCTTGTCTCGCTCTTGGCTGCTGTGCATCCTGGGCTCCTGTGTTCTCACCTATTCTAGTTAACCTGCCTGTCCTGAATTAGGGTTTGGGAACCTGCCCTACCTGACTACCTCAAAACAGTAATTTAAAATAAAATTCCTGCTGTCTCTTCCTAAGTTAAGGAATAGAGGCAAACTTCTCCCTGAACTCATCCTCTCAAGGATACAAGAAAGTATGTTATTTGCTGTATGCTAATCTACTTGTTGTACATAATAGGTGCAAATGTACCCTTCCCTGCCAGGATAACCAGCAGCCATACTCCTCTCTACTCCTTTACCTCCATTCCTTCCCTCTGGTAGCCTCTGTATTTGACTGCACTATCTCCCTCCCTTACTCCTGTCCTCCTATTGCCCTCCAGGAGCTACTGTAGCAGTATAGTTTTTGCCCACTAGATGGCACCCTTCTCCTGATACTATCCTTATACATCTAACCAACTGCTTCATATTAGAAACCCTCAGAGAACTAGTTTTTCCTTACTTATTCTGTTATAGTCCCACTGTACCCCTTCAAATTCACCACCACAGTTTCACTTAGCTACCTTTCCTCCTCATACTTCCACTTAAGTCTACTACCACCTTCACTCTCCTCTTCCTTCACTTACCCTCAGCAGTCAGCATTTCACTGATTGTTTTCATTGAATTCTCATTTTTTCGTCCTTCACCTGACTATATTCCTGCTTCCTTATAGCTCTGCACTTTTCCTCGTTTCCTCCTACCTATCTATACCTTATTCCTTCCCCGTGTTTCTTTTTCCCTCCACTTCTCTTTCCCCCTTGCTCACTTCACTAATCAGACTAGACTATGAATATTCCCCTCTAGCCTCTACTGCTTGTCACTGAACATTGTTGCCTCCTCTGATTTGTACCTCCCCCTGCCATTCACTCTCCTCCCCTTACTACCTTCATCCTTTCTGACCAATTAAATATACCCAATCTCATGAGGCGCCATCTTTAATTTCCTTGTCTCGCTCTTGGCTGCTGTGCATCCTAGGCTCCTGTGTTTTCACCCATTGTAAGTAATCACTCAGTATTGCTGTTAAGAATATTTATCAGCATTTCACCTTACAAGTGTTGGAAATGTTATAATCAAACTGTTATTTGTGCAAACTGTTACCTTAATTGGGCTGGTCTATTCAGTGCCGTACTCGGCTAATTGCTTATGAGATTTGTAGTGGAACTGTTGTGTGCTAAGCTAACTACTGGCTCTGCTTATTTGTTTGTTGGAAAAGATATTAATCTAATCAGTTAATGCCAGGATTATCCAGTGGCTTTAATACCACTTGTATATTGTTTACAACGTTATCTGTTCTATTTGCTACCTTACTTATATTGTTTACATTAATGCCGTATTCAGACATTTGCTTATGACTGGTACACATGGGGTTGATGAACGCTGACTTACTTAACTGCAGGAAGTGCCATGTATACATTCTAGCACATTTGGCATTCATTTTAACAGAAATTACCTTGTTGACTAGTGTTTTTGACTTTACAAATGCCGGTATTAATAAGCTACTTAATCTATAGCTACGTTGGCTTTTTTTTAGTGATATGACCTTGAATTGATACAAGCTTACATGCTACTTAAACTATAGTTAATGTGCTGTTTTTTTTTATTTCTTAGTGACATGACGCTAAACTGATAAATACGTTGCCTTTTTAGTGTTATGACCTGAATTGATTCAAGCTTAGATGCTACTTGCATTATAGTTACTGTGCCATTTTTTTTCTTAGCGACACAACGCTAATTTGATATATGCAAATTTAATCACTTCATTTTGCTACATGTGCGGTCATAGTCTTGTATAGGCATAGCTCTATCTTCCCAATTATATATTGACTCCTTATTATCCCTAGCAAATTATTTGTTCTTGTGTGTTTTCTGCAATATTTAAACTTATTGGAAGAGCCTCACTACTCCATATATTCCTAGCTTAAAAATTATAAAGTAGCCCCTGGGTTTCCTAATAGCGATACTGAATCTTCCTAGCTATTGCCTTCCCAATCATTAAGTACTTGCTGTAAAGATACTAACCGACCATGCTAGAGTGTATATGTGCTTATTATCCTGTACTACTCCGCAATCTGCATGTGAATCCTTTATAGCTTGAACAGCTGATACAAGAATTTTAATTAGCATTTGATTGTATAGTTAGAACACTACCTATATTTGTTGCAGTGAACTGAAATTGTGTATCTATTTCCTTCTTGAAAATTCCTAATGCACTACTGCTCTAATTGTCAAAATTAACCTAAAGGACCATTTTATAACATACTACTGTTACATTGCTTATGTACAATTTTTATGTACAATTGTCTCATATGTTTTATCTGGCTAGGACCTTTAATTTTGCCTTAGCTGTTTACCCTCTGTTTTCCTTACTACTTTTGTTTTCTCTCTCCCTTTGTGTATCCAGCTAGTCAGCCTGCCTATCCTGAATTAGGGTTTGGGAACCTGCCCTACCTGACAACCTCAAAACAGTAATTTAAAATAAAATTCCTGCTGTTGCTTCCTAAGTTAAGGAATAGAGGGAAAACTTCTCCCTGAACTCATCCCCTCAAGGATACAAGAAAGTATGTTATTTGCTGTATGCTAATCTATTTGTTGTACATAATAGATGCAAATGTACCCTTCCCTGCCAGGATAACCAGCAGCCATACTCCTCTCTACTCCTTTACCTCCATTCCTTCCCTCTTGTAGCCTCTGTATTTCATTGCACCATCTCCCTCCCTTACTCCTGTCCTCCAATCTTCCTCCAGGAGCTACTGTAGCAGTATAGTTTTTGCCCAGTAGATGGCACCCTTCTCCTGATACTATCCTTATATATCTAACCAACTACTTCATATTAGAAACCCTCAGAGAACTAATTTTTCCTTACGTATTCTACTGTAGTCCCACTGTACCCCTTCAAATTCACCACCACAGTTTCACTTAGCTACCTTTCATCCTCATACTTCCACTTAAGTCTACTACCACCTTCACTCTCCTCTTCCTTCACTTACCCTCAGCAGTCAGCATTTCACTGATTGTTTTCATTGAATTCTCATTTTTTCATCCTTCACCTGGTTCTTCCCGCTCCGTTCGCCCTGTGAGCTCACTCCGCTCCCCTACCCTACCCACAAATACCACCCACCTCAGTGTACCTAGCCCTATACCTCTCTAACCACTCCCACCTCCCCATTATCCAATCCCATCCCACATCTCGTTAAAGATATCCTATCTTACTATACTCCTCCTACTTAACTTTATACTCTTAACTACTTACTCTCCACCCTCTACTACTTCAGCACTATGCCTACTTACCCCATATTAACTCACCTCAAACCGCTATTCCTGTTCTTAATTCTGCCTTTCCTTTTCCTTCCTTATGTCCTAACTGCCTGTGAACATCTTAGCTTCACTAACTTCCAGCTGCACACAAAAGATACTTCACATCATCCTCATCAGCTACTCTTAAACACATCAACATTACTTCTGTAATTAACTACCTCCTCCCAAAGTATCATAGAGTCACCCACATTAGCTATAAACACCACCAAGTTAAAAGAGCACATAACATATTGAATCTTACTTTAATTCACACACCTAGACTACACCTTCACCTCCTACTTGATGGTGACATTCATCCCAATCCTGGCCCTTCCATTTTTAGACCAGCTAAACCAGATAAACCCTCTCCCTCTTCCTTTCACACCCCTACTAGGCCTCCTAACTCCCTCTTCATATCTCATTTATACATACGAAGTGTCAAATAAAGTGACTCACCTTCATGCCCTACTGGATGTACATGACTTTGACATTCTTTGCCTTTCCAAAACATGGTTGAAACCAACAACCCAAGACTATGAAATCTCCCCTCCTGGGTATAGTATTATAAGAATAGATCACCTTAACAAGAAGGGCGGGGGTGTAGCCTTATTATAAAAAGCAGGCCTCCAAGTTGCACCACTTGATACTCACCCACCTTCTGATAGCAATACTGAAATTCTTATCACTAAGCTACAGCTTAACATTAGTAAGTCTATCTACATTATATGCTCATATCTTCCTCCAGGTAATAACATCACCTCCCTTGAAATTTTCCTTAGCTGGCTATCCACAAGAAACCATTCTTCTAGGTGACTTTAATATAGACTGGAATACCTGTAATTCCAATAATCCATCTAACCACATAAACCTTTATGGCTTCTCCCAAACTATCACTTCACCTACTCGTATCCATAAACCTACTAACAAAGAAACCACCCTAGATTGGATCCTTATAAATACTCTATCCACAACATATATGACAGGTATCCTACCAGCTGACATTAGTGATCACTCTCTAACTTATATAATTCGGCATAAGACTAATATTACCAGTCCCTCAACTTTTAGAACTTCTCGTTGCAATAAACATTTTAACCCAGAACACTTCCAGAATGAACTGAGTGTATGCATCTGGTCACCTTTATAACACCTCCAACTAGATGAAGCAGTGGCATACTTCAACTCTAAGTTCCTTGAAATCTTGGATTTCCATGCGGCCTTTCATACTCTTAGGGGCAGTACCAAAACTGCTCCTTGGCTTATGAAGGAAACTAAGCAAAAGATTCTACTAAGAAACAAATTTTGGGCCAAATGGCATACCTCTAAAACCTCATCAGACCATCTAAAATTTAAACAGCTTAGAAACTCAACTAAAGCATCAATACTACTGGACAAAAAAAACTTCTTCTTTCAACTTCAATATTCCAATCAACAAAGTCCACAAAAATTCTGGTCAGGAATCAATAGACTATTACACTCAGGCAACTCTAAAACACCAACCCCATCTGGAATCACCAGCAACGCTCCCAAACTAATTGCTGATTCCTTCAATACCTTCTTCACTGAAGCTATCCAGTCACTTGCTAAGTCTCTACCTCCTGTATCCTCTAATCTTTCTTCATCCTTAAATAACTCACCACCCACTTTCCAACTCCAACCTGTGCCTACATCCCTTATCTGTACTCTCCTTCAAAAACTTAAACTCTGTACCCCCTCTGCTGACCTCTTACCTGCTAAGTATCTTCAAATAGCAGCTAAATTTATTGCTTATCCTATCTCTATCCTAATTAATAGAACCATCACTAAAAGCACCATCCCATCCATCTGGAAAGTCTCACATATAATTCCCCTACACAAAGGTGGCAACTCAACAGAACTTTCTAACTACCGTCCAATTGCCCTACTCTCTCCCATAGCTAAAATCATGGAAAAAATGCATCCATCGCCAACTGCTAGAACACCTCCTCCAAAATAACCTTTTAGCTAACTCTCAACACGGCTTTCGACCTTTCCATAGCACCACTACAGCTCTCCTATCATTTTCTGACATTAACAAAAACCGTAACAATAACACCCTGTCCTCTGCTATCTTTATAGATCTTTCAGAAGCATTTGATATGGTTAACCATCACCTACTACTGAATATACTTAAGTCCCTTTCTCTCGATAGTCAAGCTCTACAGTGGTTCAAGTCCTACTTAGATAACAGGCAACAGGCAGTACTCTGGGACAACACTCTATCTTCACACCTTCCTGTCTCCCTTGGTGTACCCCAAAGTTCTATTCTGGGCCCTCTTCTATTCTCTGTCTTTATAAATGATCTATCTACTAGTATCCCACATGCTGTAGCCATTCAATATACAGATGACTCCACTTTAATCTCCTCAGCTACTGAACCATCTGAACTGCAGTCCCTCACCCAAAATGTCTTTGAGCTTGTTGAGGACTGGTTTTTACAGTGTTGCCTCCTCCTTAACCCCAAAAAGACTAAACTACTGCTGTTTACTCCTACACTCAAGTCCAACCCACTTTACTTCACTATTAAATCTAAAAATAGTACAGTTATATCCCCTGACACTACCACTAAACTCTTAGGAGTGACAACTGACCACAACCTTAACTATGATACTCATATTAACACCACAATAAAATCAGTTAACCGAAAACTAGGCTCCCTCTATAGAATTAAAACTTTCCTTACTCCCATAGCTAGAACTTCTATTGCCCACTCCACCTCATCTCAGCACTCTTTTATGCCTCCCCTATATACACAAATCTATCAAAAAGCAACCTCAACAAGCTGGCAATCTCCTACAATAATACTGCCAGATTTGCTACCGGCTCCCCTGTTAGATCCCACCACTGCCAAAACCTGAAACAACTGGGTTGACTGGAACTTCAGAACCAAATTCCAACTATTACCCATAAAACCCTTTATCATCCAAGTAACACACCAATTCTCACAAGTCTAATCTGCCCATATAAAAATCTTACAAACCTACGCTCTGCAAACTACTCGTCACTACTCAAAAACCTAACAATAAAGCAGGAGAATCCCTTTTCGCTAACACTGCAGGCAAAAGCTGGAACCTACTTCCTGGTGAACTTACATCTCTTTCTTCAACATCACTATTTAAAAAGAAACTCAAATCATAACTTACAACCCACTGGCTATGTCCCTGTACTAACCCCGACTAGAGTATCACTCAATTTTAGTCTTGCCCAACATAATTGTACATCTCTCTTTCTTCAACTTTAAGGCCATAACCTTCTAAGCTGACTTATTGTACCTATGAACAACAGAATTGGCCATCTTACTGTCTTATCAACAAGTTACCACCCTTCAACGAATTCTTCCAATCCCTTTTTTAAGTAGTTTGTTCTCTTGTTCCTGCTTATTACTTTGCTTTGGGTGTCTATCGCATACTTCTAAATCCTTTTCTTTCTTCTCATAGTGGGGAAAAAAAAATGTTACCATGGAACACCTGTCTAACAAGCTTCCTGTAATTAATGTTTATGTTCTATTTGTGTATGTCTTCTATGTGGAGCTTTTCTCTCCGGGCCTCTACTGAAAATGGATATATATGCAGCTAGACTAGCCCGGTCAACAAATGTAAAATAAAATAAATAAAATAAATCTTTCAGGGAGCCACCTGAAAGACCCCACCTTATTTGTGCTTGTACTTCTTCGCAAAATCAGTGACTCTACGAACTCACACTAACAAATAACCAAGACTTGTTGGAGGGATAGGTTCCTAGCAAAACATATCCGAAGACCATTGATAAGTTACCACTCCATATCAAACAAAGTATTACTTTGTCTGCCTTTAAGGCTAGCCTTATTGATTGGCTGGGTAAACACAACTATACACCAGTGTTATATATATATATATATATGAGCCTGCTTGATTTGGGAGGTCTGCATTATTAAAGAGTTTGCAAAGAGTAGCATGAACTTTTAAATGTGTCAGCTTAAACATTTATATGGCTAAGCATCTTACAGTTCCTGTTATCACTTGCTGGTACTGTTATTTTGTTAGTAAGTTCCTTGTTTGAAAAAAAAAGTTTAAAAACATAAATGAATATTGCATATTGACTCTAACATTCCCAATTTAAGATTTAGGGTAATAAACTACTATTAAATTACATATTTAAGACTTTAAAGCTTTTGATAATAGTAAAAAGAAGCAGGAACATAAAGACCACTCCACCAACATAAATTCCACTTCACTAGTGCAAAAACTGACAGTGTAAAATGAACTACCTTTAACAGAATGCTTATTTCTTATAAATATAAATCTCCCAGTCAATGTTTTAAAAGCATTCCACAAATTTATATGCAGTGTAAACACTTTAGGTGCAACTCACACTGAGGTCTGACAACTTGGAATAACTCCCCCAGTGCATATTATAGCATTACTACAAACACTGCATTTAACCATCCTTACGTTTTTAACATCACTTAACTCTTGTTTTAGAATAAGGCTTTGTTTGCATTACTGTGTAGTGCACCTAGGAAAGCATTATTACTGCCTTGTTGCAGTCAGTTTTAACAGCCCGTACAGTGCTATTTTCTACTTTCACACAGTTTATGTTAGTTAAGTTTCTGGTGTGTTACTTCATGGTAAAAGGTCTGCTGTACTCTGGATCAGCAGCTTCCTTTGCTTTCAGTATTACTCAATGTGCTTTGTTGCAGTACACCCTTGCTATATTATCAGGTTCTAACTTCTTGGCCTTGCCTGTAAAACAGAAACTTTTAGTGTATCCACTGCAACTGTTCAGTTTGCAAGTAAGCAAATAACTATACAAAGGCATATTTATCATTTACTATCCAGTCAGCATATATACCTGTCAACTGTCTAGAAGTTTGAAGAATCTCCAGATTTTTTTTCTAATATTTGTTGGCCTTCTTCTTCTTTCATCTTTTCCCAGTTAGGGATCGCCACAGTGGATCAACTCTCTGCTTATGATTGGCAGTGGAGTTTTACGGTGTTGAGTTGCCAGCCTGGTGTCCAACCTTCCACAGAAGGCACACACACACACACACACACACACACACACACACACACACACACTCACACACACACACTCACACACACACACACACTCACACACACTCACACTTAGGGCCAGTTTAGTGTGTCCACTCCACTTACAGCATGTCTTTGGGATGTGGGAGGAAACTGAAGCACCTGGAGGAAACCCATGTGACCCCAGGGAGGACATGCAGACTCCGCACAGAAGGCACCCCAGCTGAGGATTGAACCGGAGAACCTCTTGCTGTGAGGCGGCAATGCTAACCCCATGCACCACCACTATTCTTCATAAAATCTGTGGTTTTCTGGCCAATCACGGAGGACTGAAGTCACTAAGTAATGACAGACATTTCAAAATCAGACTTCATATCATTTAGAACATGCATGTTAATGTAAAGCTGTTATTCCAGTAAGTTTTTCACTTTATAAGTTTATAAGTATAGTGTTTAAAATCTGCTCCCCCCATTATTTTTGGTCTTGTTCAAAATTCTCGCTGTAAGTGGTTGAGAGGTATGCACAAAGCATGACAATTCAAAGTCGGTTGCAACATCTAAGTTGCTGTCAGCCACTGGGAAGGAATACAGGATTTCCAAAACTTAAACTTACCACCATTACACCAAAGCAAAGTATTGAAAGAAAAGAAAACCATCAATAAATATATTAATTAATTTAAAAAAAATGAAAAAAAAATGGAAAAAATGTGGAATACTGATGTGAATTTAACACCCATCAAATTTAGAAACATTCATTTGCAAAGCATAATAAATAAATAAATAAATTAATTAATTAATTAATAAAGCAAGCCAGGCTTACAAATGTAGTAATGTTAAAGTATGCACTGGTCCATACTCCTCATAAATGTGCAATAACACAGAAACATAAAAGATGCATAAAGTAATGTACATGTTTAAAAGGAAATTAAAAACATTTTTAAATAAGTACATTACTTAACAGCAAAAAGTCATGTCAGGTGGGGTACTGCAGAATTTACCCAGTCTAGTGATAACTCCTCGGAACAAACCATATAAGTCATCGGTATATACTGACATATACACATAGCCCCATGTGATTCATTGCTTAATTCATACCCTCCCAAGATGTAAGGAAGCTGTATCATTTACCTATGTTGCAATTACCGGACATTGTGCAACTCTACAGTGTAAATCAAAGGGTCATCTGATTATGATGTTAGGAAAAATCAGTTTTGTTTTAGGAGTATGCACTGCTATAAACAACCACAAGAGGGCACGCACTGCCTACACGGGAAACCCTCACAGTACTAACTAACAGCACATCATTTTATTTATTTCACTAGATACACAAAGGCAGAGATCATACCTCTCAGCTGTCCATGATTTTCAGGGATGTCCCTCATTTTGACACAAATTTTAGCTCTGTCCCTCTTAATCACTCCTAAAACTGGTGACTTTTGGAGACATGGTGGTGAGTTTCAGACTTTTACTTTAGAAAATGTATATTAATTTGTATTTTCTTATTCTGTTAACATCTTAAGTTGGCAGCACTGCTATTTTAAACAGTGGCCCTCATTGTCCCTGATTATTTCTGGATTTATCCCTGATTCTGTTGAAATTTGTCCCTATTTATTTGAGAACTATGGCAGAGATAGATAATGCAGGAGTCTGAAATCTCACTTGTTCATGTCCTTCAATGTGAGGATGCAAGTTAAGCAAATTATAAAATGAGTTAGCTGCTCTCTAGTCTAAAAAGCAGTTCTGAAGCACTTACTGGAGTATGAATCTTTTTTTTAAATTACAGACCCCCCCCCCCCAACAAAACAGAATCGCCAAAGCGAATAAATCTTATTACTAACACAGTTTTTGCCTTTCACATTTTTCTTCTTGTCTGGCTACAATGTTACTTAGCCAGGGTTTGAGCAACTGTCAGTAATTTTGAAACCCTGTGTGATGCACCAAGCTTCAAGAGACCGAGGGGTTAGAATAACTACACCACCATCTGATTGTTACTTTTAATGGTGACCTTCTACTTGTGATTTCTAATCCAAAAAAAAAAGTAGGACCTGATAGCCAGAAGTATTTCAGCAAATGAAAACAGTACCTAGGGTTCATTAACACCTATGCTAATTGTACACTAAGTGTACACCGTTCTGAGTGATCAGGCAACACAGACATAACTCACACCTTCTTCCTCCTAATTTTAATTTTCCTACTGACATTCTTGCAGCTTTAAATACTGAGGGGGATTCACAAAGGTTACCACAAAGTACAGGCTACATGTACACTTAGTGTAATCTTCTGAGTGACTACAAAGTGCAAAAATGTGTTACGGATGTTCTTGAATACAGATCATGTACACTTCATGTAGATTTTATTGAATCTGCCCCATTGTTTATACATTCATCTCTGTACCTCACAAAATAATACATTGTTCTGTCAAATGTTACATTATGTGCATGGCATTAAATGTAAACCTTAAAATGTTTTGTTATTTTACTTATTTACTGTTATTTATTTGCTGTTTATCATGCAAACTCATGCTTTCTTATTTTACTTTCTTTATTTTATTTTTTATTAGTTGATTGGTTGTTAATCAGGTAAATAAATAGATGTTTGCAAAGGCAAATCCTTTAGATGTGGTTAATATTTTTGAGAATTCAATAAACCAGCATGTTTTGGAAGGCAGAAAGATATTGGGCTTCCTGAATAAAAGCCACTCAGACATGAGAAGAAAGAAAGTACAGTTGTGTACTCTTACCATTAATGTAGATGTTCGAGTATGTTCACTGTTACAGTCATTACTGTAGGGTTCCTCCTGCTGGCAGCAGCCCTCGATCGGCCAGAGTCCCAAAGTCGGGTCCGACGTCGGCTGAAGTCGCTCCTTTCCTGACGTCAGTGCACCAGGGGTATAAAGACATCAGCCAACACCATTTTCCCCAGTTTTTCTTGCCCCAGATGTCAAGTGCCCAAAAATAAAGGCCAAAAGCTTAATCAAAAGAATAAGCAAACATAAACCAGAACATTCCCAAATATCACCAGCAAAAATACCTCAGAGAAAAAAGAAGTGTCAAGGAGACACAGACAGCACTCAAAGAATAACAAAAGAGGGGATAGGAGGGAGGGTAACCCAGACTGTAACAGTGAACATACTCGAACATCTACATTTATGGTAAGAGTACACAACTGTACTATGTTCATCGTGGTTCACTGTTACAGTCATTACTGTAGGGTTGAATCCCAAAGCTAAGAAAGGGTGGATGGAGAAGGAACAGAAGGGGTGGCTACAAAACTCTGCAGGACTGCAGAGGCAAAGCCTGCCCTAGATTTAAAATAGAGAGGGAGGTTGTAGTGCTTATAAAAAGTATGCACAGAACTCCAAGTAGCAGTTTCTAAGATCTCCTTGATAGGAACTCCACTGAGAAAAGCTGCCGAAGTAGCAGTAGCTCTGGTAGAATGTGTTCTAACATTAACAGGAACTGGTTTGCCATGATGAGAGTAACAGAACTTGATGCAGTGGGCAATCCACTTAGAAATAGTTTGCTTAGTGATTGCTCTCCCCTGTGAAGTAGAAGCATAAGCTACAAACAATTGGTCAGATTTCCTGAAAATCCTGGTCCTGTCCAGGTAAAAGCGAAGCTGCCTGTGTATATCTAAAGAATGCAAAATTCTTTTCTCTTCACTTTGAGGATTAGGATAAAAGGTAAGTAAATGAATAGTCTGATTCAAGGCTACTTTCGAAACCACCTTAGGCATAAAGGTGGGATTAGTCCTCAGGGACACCCTGTCCTGATGAAAAATAATAAAGGGTTCCACAGCCCATGAGTGCTTGTAATTCCAAAACTCTTCTGGCAGAGGTTATAGCTAAAAGAAAAACAGTTTTCCATGATAAAAACTTTAAATCTGTGGAAGCTGCAGGTTCAAAAGGAGACAAAGTTAACTTTTCCAAAACAAAGTTGAGATCCCAAGTGGGAACTGGTGCTCTTAAAGGGGGACTTATATTCTTTGCCCCTCTGAGATATTGTTTAAGTAACAGATGAGAAAAGATTGGGGGATCCATATTGTAATGTGCAGAAATAGCAGAAGCATGAATTTTGATAGATGAAAAAGATAGGCCCTTATGCAACATCTCTGTTAGGTATTGTAAAATCAGAGGAATGTTTGGAACTGCAGAATCAAAACCCTGGGCCTGATTCCAGGAGCAAAATGTCTTCCATTTACCTTCATAAGATTTCCTGGTGCTGGGCCTTCTAGCTTCAAGGATTACGTCCAGTAGCTGTTTGGTTAGGGTAGAGCTGTTTAAAGACCCTGGATCCGCCAGGCTGCTAGATTCAGAGTTTTGACATGGCTGTGCAGGATCTGGCCATCTTGTTGAGACAGTAGATGTGGAATTTGTGGCAGAATCCAGGGTGGACCCTGAGCCAGGTTCATCAGGGTGGAATGCCAGAATTGCCAAGGCCAGTTGGGAGCCAGTAAAATCATTTGCGGTCTGTCCTGTTTGATCTTCAGAAGTACCTGTTGTAGAAGAGGCAAAGGAGGAAAAGCATATACTGAGAGGTGTTTCCAACTGAATGAAAGGGCATCCACTTTCCATGCTAGTTTGTGGTAGGTCCTCATGCAGAATGCTTGAAGTTGATGGTTTTGGGAGGATGCAAAAAGATCTATGTCCGGGCACCCCCCACGCCTCTGTTATCATCCTGAATATCCGAACATCCAACATCCATTCATGTGGATCTGAAAGGTTTCTGCTTAGACTGTCTGCCAGAGTATTGTCCTTTCCTGGCAGGAATTGAGCTTGTAAGTCTACCTTGCTGGCCAGTGCTGTGTTCCACAGAGTCATGGCCAATCTGCACAGGGGGTAAGAGTGAGAGCCTCCCTGCTTGTTTATGTACCACATCACTGTAGTGTTGTCCGTCATCATCAGTAATTGCCCCGGTAGAATAAGATCCTTGAAGGTTGTCAGGGCATTCTGTACAGCTAGCATCTCCTTCAAATTTATGTGCAGGTGCATTTGGTCCTCTGTCCAGGCACCCTGAAGACATCTCCCTTGCATGTGGGCTCCCCATGCATAGTCCGAAGCATCCGTCGTTATGAATTGATTGGCTGGAGTGGGACAGAAAGGCTTCCCCTTGTTCTGGAGACAGGCCTCGGCCCACCAAAGAAACTCCTGCCAGAGATAAGGCAAAATTGTGATCACTGTTTCCAAACTGTGGCAATGCTGAGACCATACACTCTTGAGGTACCACTGTATCTTCCTCATATGCAGTCTTGCATATGGTATTAACAGAATGCAGGATGCCATGTAACCCAAAGCCTGCAGAATTTTTCTTGCAGTTAGCTGACTCATTGAAGCCAGGTTTTTGAAAGAAGAAGGCAGTTGCACTTTTTTGTCTGGTGTCAAGTAAGCCATCTGGGTTGTAGTGTTCAGAAGAGCACCCAGGAAAGTAATCTGTTGCGTGGGCACCAAGTTTGATTTCTTTAGGTTCACTGTGAACCCTAGGCACCAGAGAAGATGCTGCACAAATGCCAGATGCTGAAGTAAAGTCTCCTTGTTGTCCGCTTGAATGAGACAATCATCCAGATAAGGGTATATCTGAATTCCCTTCTGTCTGCAAAATGCCATTATTGGTGCCAGGCACTTTGTAAAGACCCTGGGCGCAGTAGATAAGCCAAAGGGCAGCACAGAGAACTGGCAATGCTTCGAGCCCACTTTGAATCTCGGGTACCTTCTGCACTCTTGCCTTATGGGAATATGCAGGTAAGCTTCCTTCAAGTCCAAAGTCACCATCCAAGCATTCTTGCTCAGCATAGGCAGCAGCTGCTGCAGAGTGAGCATCTTGAATTTTGGTATATCCAGAAAGATGTTTAGTACGGAAAGGTCCAGGATTGGTATCCATGTGTTTTCCTTCCTGGGAACCAGGAAAAGTCTTGAATAAAACCCTTGACCCATTTCTGAATTTGGTACCAATCCTATGGCCCTCATATCCATGAGGGACTGAACTTGCTGTTGTGCCTCTGCCCATTGATGCTTTGGCAGATCTGGCCATCCGTTTGGTTTTGGCAAGGTATGGAAATGAAACTTGTAACCCCTTGAAACTATGTCCAGAACCCATTTGTCTTGGGTTATGCAGCTCCAATTGTGATAAAAAAAGAGAGATTTTTCCTCCCAAAGGCGCATCCATGAGGGGAGCCCCTGGAGTTAGTAAGGGAGAGTCATAATGACTGTTTCCTGTAAGGTTGTGACCTATCTTCTCCTCCCTTGGGAGAGGGGGCACTCCACTTCTTATTTCTGAAAGGGGGCTGTGCCTGACCTCTACCTCTGGAACACCTGTATCTGCCTCTCTGAGGTCTGTCTGAGCTCGGAAAGGACCAAGGTTCAGCTGGCCAGTTCCTGCTAAATCTAGAGGGTTGTACCTGTAGAAAATCCTTAACTGTCTGCATAGATTTGGCTTTGTCTTCCATTTTCTTCAATACCTCCTCAGCTTTGGCCCCAAACAAAACATTGTGCTGCAAAAGGGCATCCAAAAGTTTTGCCTTAACCTGCTCCAGCAAACTTTGCTCCTTTAACCAAGCCTTCTAATAACTGTGCCAGTTGCTGCAGCCCTGCAAGAAGCCTCCAAAGAATCAAAACCACAGTGCAGGTTATGTTTACCCACCTGCTCAGTAGCATGCAATAAATCCTGTAATTCCTTATTTTCTGTACCACCAGAAACAGCAGACATCTTTTGTTTTAACACAGACAAAAGGTATTGCTGATATTTCAACATATGAAATTGACAATTCAAAGCTCTAATAGACAATGTAACAGAAGTATAAACTTTTTTGCCCCATCTTTCCAAGGCTCTGGACTCTCGGTCAGAGGGAATAGGATTCTTAGCAGAGGCCGCTTTAACACCCTTAGGGCCCTGAGAGAGAGTTTCTGGATCAGCTGAAGGGTTCTTAAAAAGAAATTTGTGAGAATCTGGAACCCTATAATACTTATCCGGTTTGACAGGAGCAGGAGGAAAAGAATCAGGAGAGAGAGATGCCTCTGTAAAAACATCATCCACAATGTCCAATACAGGGGGAATAGCCAGGGGCCTATGCTGTGGGAGCAGAAGAAAATCCCTAAGCCTTTTATTGGATTCAGAGTATTCCTGCCCTTCCCAGTGAAAATGCTCTCTCATGTCATGCAAAGTTTCTCCAAATGAATAATCCTCAGGAGGAGAGGCTGAAGGAAGGGATTCTTCAGCATCAGAATCCTCATAAGGAGGGAAGGAATAATCCTGCTCAGAGGAAGAAGTAGAAGAAATTGAAACTTGATCTGAGGAATCATAATCTGGCTGTAGCCTAGGTCTCTTGTCAGGAGGGGGATGGGAACCCCTGATCATAGTTAACAGGTCTTCAGCCATTTTAATCATCTGTCTTTGAGGTCTAGGGCCCTGATCAGAATGTGCCTGTGCATGCTGCTTTGTCTTTGCCAGAGCCCTAGTCTTTGTCTTTGACTGCAAAACTGCAGCCATCTTTACATGAAGCTGTGTAGGCCTAAAAATTCCCTCAGAAGCTGGTGCCTGCACAGCGGCTCCGAACCCATCTGAGGGAGCATTATCCAGAGGTTCAATCCCTGGAAATTCTAAAGGCCCCATCGGCTCCTCGCAGGAGTCGGTACAGGCAACCGGTTCAAAAGTGGTGGACGACAGGGGCTGCGAAAGCGCCTCACTGATGACCGATGAACCAGCAACTGGCTCTGGTTGAATAATGTCGTCTGCTTTGGACCTTGGAGGCCTGTCTTTATCCTTGCGCCTCTTATACACTCCGGTAGTCGGATAAGAATCCGACGACATATTGTAATTAAATCTTTTTCCAAAATAATGGAAGGCAAAATCGTATCTACGCCTAATAGTGCATTGATTAAATCTAGCACAAAACCTACAATTAGCTACGTCGTGGTCAGGGCCTAGGCAAGGTATACAGTAAGAGTGAAAATCCTTATGAGGTATTTGCTTCCCTCAAGAAATACAGTTATTAACTTTTTCTGACATCGGACTGGAGCAAGAAAAAGGTTTCCCCAATGGGGTACTTAGCTTAAAATAAGAAGTCTTCAATACAAAAGTCACCAAAAGTAAACAGGAGTTGGCTGACCGGCACTTGCGAACTGCTTTGCTATGGGTACTGCACGGCAAGAAAGACTGGGGAAAATGGCGTCGGCTGAGGTCTTTATACCCCTGGCGGACTGATGTCAGGGAAGGAGCACCTTCAGCCAACGTCGGACCCGACTTTGGGACTCTGGCCGATTGAGGGCTGCTGCCAGCAGGAAGAAACCTACAGTAATGACTGTAACAGTGAACCATGATGAACATCATACAAACAGTGGCAAATGGTGAGAACTGCAGCTTGAAACTTTAAGAAGTAAGGCAAAACCTAAGAGTCACTGAGCTGCAGATCTTTTGTACAACTCCTATGTTCTAGGAATCAGCCATGTAGCATAAATAGTTATGCCCTCCATGACTGATACCCATCACAAATGGCCATGCTTACTTACACGTTCATGCACAGATGGATCTGTATTTAAATAATTTCTTAACAATCATGTTCATATACAAATTATTTAAATGTCCAAGTCTTTCTAACCTTTCTAACCTTCTGGCCAAGAGGTGTGAATGCTGTCAACAAAACTTCTGAAGTAAATCTTAATGAACTGCAAACAATAGCATGAATAGGGACTGAAATTAGGAGCTTTCGACATCACTGTGCATACATATATGACTGTGATAAGTCTGACATGACAGCTGGCTGAACTACTATTTTCATAATGGTTTCTGGAATAACCGAGAAAAAGAATGATCTTAATGGTTACAAATGAATGTTTACATTACCATACCCGAAGAACCTTGCCATCTGGTGTAGTGCTGGAGAGCTGGCTTGTATCTTCATTCTGTGAACTCATAGAACCATTCCTCTGGCTGTCCTGACGCTCCTTTAACAGAATAACAATGATATTTATTAGTCACCACTGACTAAACAGGAATTAAAAGACACCTGTCTAAACCAGTACTAGTTACACAAATGGTAACTGGTAATAATAAAAATAAAATGTGTCACTAAAACCTGATCTCTGAAGACACTCTGTAGTACATTTTACTTTCCAGCTGCTATACATGGAGGCAGTGTAAACTATGGGGTTTGGGTTGTGGGTTTGCTTAATGGTTAAGGTGTTTATCTTAGAGACACGAAAGTACAAGGTTTGATTCTCACCTGTAGGGGAAAGTGGTTATGTTTAAAATGGCCCATAAGGGCAGTTACCCGGGTCTATATTAGATCAGCGACCGCTGATTGATCGAACTTACGTAAGCGAATGTTTAAAATATGGAAGCAACAGAAACCTGAATTTTTTCCTAGGGAAAGAATTCGGTTGTCCATTTCTGTTGCTTCAGTATTTTCAGTGCTGTGGTGGATAGTTACGGGTCAGGTTCAGGTAAGTGTGTGATTGTGTGGATGTGAGTCTTAGGGCGGGTTAGGAGAGTTAGGGTTAGGGCGCGGGTTAGGTATGTGTGCGATTGTGTGGATGTGAGGGTTAGGGCGGGTTAGGTGAGTTAGGGTTAGGGAGCGGGTGAGGTGAGTGTGCGATAGTGATGGACCTTAGGGTTAGGGTTTGGGTTAAGGTAAGTGGATAGTTAGTGGTGTGTGTATATATGCACAGTCATCATATAATCAGAAGTTCTGTTCTGATAGCTGAAAGGCATTCTTTTAGTATTAACACTACTTTTATGCTGAAATTGTAATTTTTTATGACTTTTTACAGGAGGAAAGTAGCCTTACACTGAGAATAGCTAACTGCATTTTAAATGCTTACTTATAAGAAAGTCTGAGGCTATGCCTAGCTGTGCAAACGATATCCAGAGTGTAAGTATGTTGCAATACTTAAATAGCTGCATTAGTAGTTGTTTTGAATCCATCTCTGTTTCAGGATACATGTCATTTGGGCTGTTTTCCAAGTTTTATCTAATTAATAGGAAAACTATCTTTTTACGTCCCCTGATAATCACAGTTCTGCTGGTCACAAATATCATTTATATTTAGATAGGTCATGCTGGTCCTGGCCCTGACTATATGCCATCTAAGAGAAGTATGTTTATTCCTAAAATTAAAAAAAAAAGAAAAGAATAAGGGTGTTGTCATCATCCACCTCAATGATTTCTCTTACCGAAATGAAAATAACCCTAGATTCCTTTCATGTGACTAATGAAAAACATTTACTGGCAGATTCATTTGTATTCTTTATGGACTGGTACATCAAACTGTGTCATTGGGATCCTATAGTATTGTCATTGTATATATCCACACATCTTGTTCTGTAGCTTTGTAAATGTATATGTTTATGTGTGTTGCGGCTATGCGTGCGTGCGTGTGTTTGTGTGTGTGGTACATGTATTAATGTTTGTGTGTGGGTGTGTGTATGTACATGTACTATAACTGTGTGTGTGTGTGTGTGTGTGTGTGTGTGTGTGTGTGTGTGTGTGTGTGTTTGTGTGTGTGTTTATGTGTGTGGTACATATAGTCATGTTTGTTAGTGTGTGTGTGTGTGTGTGTGTGTGTGTGTGTGTGTGTGTGTGTGTGTGTGTGTGTGCATGTATTCATGTTTGTATGTGTGTGTATGTACTTGTACTATAACCATGTTTGTTTGTGTGTGTGTGTGTGTGTGTGTGTGTGCGCGTGTGTGTGGTACATGTATTCATGTTTGTGTGTGTGTGTGTGTGTGTGTACATGTATTCATGTTTGTGTGTGTGTATGCACTTGTACTATAACCATGTGTGCGTGTGTGTGTGTGTGTGTGTGTGTGTGTGTTTGTGTGTGAGAGAGAGAGAGAGAGAGAATATGTGCACATATATCCATGTGTGTGTGTGTGTGTGTGTGTGTGTGTGTGTGTGTGTGTGTGTGTGTGTGTGTGTGTCTCTGTGTGTGTCAGATTTTAGGTGTATGTGTGTGGATTGCTGTTTGTTTGGTGTGCTTGTGTTGTGTGTATGTGTTTTGGATCAGCGATTTTTTTCCCTAGGAAAAAAAATTGGTGTTCTGACAGTTCGAGATTGTAAGCTTTCGCTTACATAAGTTCGATCAATCAGCATTCACTTTTTTAAGCATTCACTGATCTAATATAGTCCCCAATTACCCTAGTACTAACCTATGAAACAGTTCTGGAATTTGCTGCAGCAGTAAGCTGGACATCCCTTAAAGATTTATGACATGCTCTGAAAAACAGTAAGCAGTATGCAGTATAAAATCTCATATTTAGTGGATCAGAAACAAGAGTGACTGACACAGAACAGATTCATTAAAGTCTTGTGATTCTTTTTAATTAACAGCCTGAAGCTGCACTTTTGGAAACAGTCATGCTTCTGTACTCGTGATCTTCCTCCGCCTCTTGCCTTCTCTGCCATCTCCATCTTCTAATGCCCGCCTCTCACAGCTGCGAAGGGGCTCAGCTTTCTGTCTTCTTCTAGTTATTATGGAGCAACCTTTCTCAAATTGTGAGAGCAAAGTCCCTGGCAGCCCCATCTGGTCACAGGGGAGACCAAAGGATGCCTGAAAGTGCTGTTTATTTAACATACTGATTTTCAGGCACTGTTTCTATGATGTTATTAAGCTAAATACAACATTATTCAACTAATATATGTATTTTATTGCACATCAATGTTGAAAGAATAATGTGCCAAGGCAAATCTTACTTACCAAACTTCCTAGTACATTTGAGTGTCTGGGAAGGAGAGATCTGCTTTTGGACAGAGCAAATGACTGTCTTCTAGTTATAAAACATTTAGTTTACCCAACATTTTCTGATACAGAAGTGAGCCTCAAAGGTTTTTATCTATAATGTGAGGATGGCCCACTATGACAGTCTATGACGTTTTGGTGCTGATAGTGACCCTGGTTGGGGTACTTGCCCTAGGTACAGCGGGAGTCTGCTTTATGTACATCTGTGCGTGTGTGTGTGTGTGGGGGGGGCATGGGCCAGAGAATGAGAAGGTAATACTAGCTGAGTGTGTGTGGGGTGGGGGCACGGGCCAGAGAATGAGAAGGTAATACTAGCTGAGTGTGTGTGTGGGGGGGGGCACGGGCCAGAGAATGAGAAGGTAATACTAGCTGAGTGTGTGTGGGGTGGGGGCACGGGCCAGAGAATGAGAAGGTAATACTAGCTGAGTGTGTGTGGGGTGGGGGCCAGAGAATGAGAAGGTAATACTAGCTGAGTGTGTGTGGGGTGGGGGCACGGGCCAGAGAACGAGAAGGTAATACTAGCTGAGTGTGTGTGGGGTGGGGGCACGGGCCAGAGAATGAGAAGGTAATACTAGCTGAGTGTGTGTGGGGGGGGCAGGGGCCAGAGAATGAGAAGGTAATACTAGCTGAGTGTGTGTGGGGTGGGGGCACGGGCCAGAGAATGAGAAGGTAATACTAGCTGAGTGTGTGTGGGGTGGGGGCACGGGCCAGAGAATGAGAAGGTAATACTAGCTGAGTGTGTGTGGGGTGGGGGCACGGGCCAGAGAATGAGAAGGTAATACTAGCTGAGTGTGTGTGGGGGGCAGGGGCCAGAGAATGAGAAGGTAATACTAGCTGATTGTGTGTGGGGTGGGGGCAGGGGCCAGAGAATGAGAAGGTAATACTAGCTGAGTGTGTGTGGGGTGGGGGCACAGGCCAGAGAATGAGAAGGTAATACTAGCTGAGTGTGTGTGGGGTGGGGGCACGGGCCAGAGAATGAGAAGGTAATACTAGCTGAGTGTGTGTGGGGTGGGGGCAGGGGCCAGAGAATGAGAAGGTAATACTAGCTGAGTGTGTGTGGGGTGGGGGCACGGGCCAGAGAATGAGAAGGTAATACTAGCTGAGTGTGTGTGGGGTGGGGGCACGGGCCAGAGAATGAGAAGGTAATACTAGCTGAGTGTGTGTGTGTGTGGGGGGGCACAGGCCAGAGAATGAGAAGGTAATACTAGCTGAGTCTGACTAGGGGGTACAATACAGACTTTGCTACTCTGCAGTTCAGACAACCTCCCCTTGCTTAGTTGCTATAGATCAAAGACCAAGAATGTGTGCTGAGGGAAAATGGGAGGAGTCAGTCCTAAGTAAACTACAGCCATCACACGAAAGAGGGGATGTGCACCTCCACACTAACATGTCACTATAGATATAACAGGTAAGATCATTTTGGGGTGGTGGAAAGTGGTAAGGGCATAATACAATTACTTCCTGTCTGCATCTAACAAAGCTGATAATATTCTCCCATATGCCAGCCGAGGTTAACTAGAACAGATAAGCAGTATGCATATGTGTAGAAAAGAGGCCCCAAAAAAGTCGATCAACTTATGATTTGTATGCTTTTGGGTTTCAAACATGATGTACTGCCTACATCATTTTTTGTAACATTTCTTTGTATGTCACAGTTTCAGAAGATGCATGCCTTGAGATATGCAATTTTTTTATCTTACCATTTTTCTGTACTTTGCATCATCCAACATACAAAAAACAGGAATAGTCTGTTTTAAACATTAAGCCTCAAAGACAATGTCAGAACTGCTGAGTGTGAGAAAATGCAGTTTGCACTCTACAAATGCATGACTTATTTTAAAGGCCTTCACCACACCACCACAGTGTTAAATTCCAGTTTCAAGGTTGTCCTGTCCCTCCACCAACTCTACACACAGATCCTCTACCTGCTGAACTGAAGAGAAGGACCTAGTGCTAAATGCCACCTTTAATGGTTGTGGCATGCAAATCAGTGATCAGAAATATACCTGTTCCCAAAGCGGCCATATCCTCTTTTCTCTAAAGCAAATAAGGAAACTCACGTAATTTTATTTAATGGTCAGATTTTACTCATCTTTTGCCAGAAAACAAGAGAAGCAAAAGAGAATTACAGCTCATTCTGATTTTAAAATTGAAAGGAGGTGCATGGTGTAGCATTACAAGTTGATTTCTCTGATATCATTTCCAGAAACATTTAATAAACTAAATAAAATCATTAACCCTTTTCATATTTAAGCATCGTTATGCTATTAACACCAACAAAAAGCTAGAAAAGTTGAAAACTTAATGTCTTCTTCCCTATACTGCAACTTTGTATACCAAGACTTCACTGCAGTCCAATTAAGTCTCACCTATTATGGTATTTCAGAATTCTATATCTTTAACATCTATTATTGTCCCCAGCCCATAGCTCTGTATTGCCACCACACTTCCTTGGGGCATGTTCTGACTCCTTCCATTGCTGGCAAGGATCTCACCTCTGCAGGCAGAGTCACTTTTATGGCTTACATGGACTGCACTATGTCCTGTTGACTGCCTAGTGCAGTGGTTAGGGTCCTGTACAGTGGCTGTAGTGACTAATGTAGCAAGGGCCTGGTGCAGTGGCTAGAGTACTGCACAGTGGCTGCAGTGGCTAAAGGTAGCTAGGGGCCTGTACAGTGGCTGCAGTGGATAAGGTAGCTAGGGTGGCTAGTGCAGTGGCTTGGGTAACTAGGGGCCTGTACAGTGGTTGCAGTGGCTAAGGTAGCTAGGGTGGCTAGTGTAGTGGCTAGAATCCTGCACAGTGGCTACAGTGGCTACGGTAGCTAGGGTGGCTAGTGCAGTGGCTAAGGTGGCTAGGGGAATGGTTGTCATACTGCGGCAGTGCCAAGAACCCCAAGAATCTCAACACTGTGAATTCACTATAGTGGTCTTGGAAGAAGTAGAAACTTGAGCTGTCACTCCTCAAAAGGTAAGCAGAGCACTCAGATTTTCAAGTGGAATCAAATTATGTCAGACACTGTAAATTCAGATCCCTTGAACCACGGTCACTTCCTTCAAACTAGAGAAGCTAGGATGGAAATAAATGCTAAATATGTTCTTACTCTATCTGGAGATCTATGAGTGGACCTTTCTTGGTGGCTCTAGGATTCTGCTAATTTGTTTTTCCACTCTAGTTCCACGTTTATTTATTGGAAGTACCCATGACTGGGTGTAAGAGCAACCTGCACTGTTCAAGGCAAATATGCCTAATATCTGATCGTGCTCATTCATCCTCTGTCACTGGCAAAGTACAATTCTTGTTAATGAAGTAAAAAGAAGTAAGGATATTACACCTGTACTGTAAGGATGTGGCACCTGTACTGTAAGGATATGGCACCTGTACTGTCTGAAAGGCTGTATAAATATATAAGTATCAGAATAACTGGAAACTCCAACAGCAAACTCTGGACGGAGGGCCATTCAGGTTTCAGGAGGAAGGAGAGGGAGAATTTGAGATAAACAAAGAAAGTCCCCTCACAGATAGGGATACATCGTTTTAATCGTATCAGATTTCTTTGAAACAGGATTAGTTAATTAGGGTTTATTCATCTCCTGTTTTAACTGAAAAATAATAATAATAGTGAAATTGTGGAATTGTAGGGTAAGGAAGTATCCATTTACCTAAAATTTGGGTGATCTTAGACTTAGTATATTTAGAGCTGTGACAATGTAGGGATACATGGAGGGTAAAATGATTTTCTTGTGTAAATGTGTGGAAGCTGACCTTGCATGCTGTCAGTTTTATTCTTATTTATAGTGTACTTCTGTATAACATGGTTTGTGGAACTGGTACAGACCCTTGTAGATTAACTAATATGTTATGAATTTATCTGTTATAGCTAACACTTGGGAATTTTCTTTTGCAAATTCCCCGGGATGGTAAGAAAAGAATGACTGGTAAGAGGAAAAAGCTCATTCGTACTAAATAGGTCCAACTTTTGCCAACATAACTCAAACAGCAATGCTTCAGAAAAGTATGAACTGATGGACAGGTGGCCACAGCTCAAATATATGCAGTGGGGATGCTTCTGAAGTAAGAAATGGAACCGGCTGAACATCTTGTACCTCTGGAATTGGCTACACTTCTGGAACCAGCCACACCTCTGGTACCTGTAGAACTAGCCACACCTGTGGTTCCTTTGGAAGTGGCTACACTTCTGGTATCTCTGGAACTGGCCACACTTCTTGTACCTCTGGAAATGGCTATACCTCTGGAACTGCACACACCTGTGCTACATGGAGAACCAGCCACACTTCTGGTACCTTTGGAACTGGCTACATCTTTGGTACCTGTGGAACTGGCTACACCTCTGGTGCCTCTGGAACCAAGTATACCTCTGGTACCTGTGGAACCGACTTCATCTCTGGTACTTGTGGAACCAGCCTCACCTCTCATACTTCTGACAGCAGCATTTTCCAGTGAGAAATTTGCTGCATTATGACAAAATAAAATGCATTCTGCAACCAAGTTGTGAATATTTTGCTTGGCAAATGCCAGCCCCCTGCTCCTGGAATAAAGTTAATTAACAGCTGCTCTGTCTTCCTAAATGTGTGTACTTGCTTCAGGCAGAGCCTGAGCTGGTGATACATGTCTGCAATGGGAAGAGCACTTTATCTTTTGGTTTCTGTCCCCAAAATCCAAAATGGAAATGAATGGAATGACTTAAAGACAACTCTGTTACTGCTTTCTGGAAAAAATACGGTTTGGTCTTATGGGTCACCCAGTCCTTGTGAAAGACCAAATATAATTGTCAGGAGAGAAGGATCAAAAGCTCTGAGGGTCTGCAAGCAGGGGTGACCACCACTAAGGCTAAGAAAAGGGTTTCCTCAAGATATGAAATAGCAGCTTTGAATGGAGTATAGGTAAGACTCGCAGTCACAAAGGTTAAGCCCAAAGAGGGAGGGATTCTGCAAAAGAAGGCAAAATGCAACCCCCTTAAGAAACTGCATAACTAGTGGATGTCAGAGTATTGCCATTTCCAAGATCATGACATGCAATAATAGCTGAGACAGGTACCCTGACCATGGAATATCTGAGACCCAAGCCATTCAGATACCTGAAGTAAGTCAGGAGGTCATGTATACTGACTATCGGGATAAGTACTGGATACCTTCCTGCTAAGTGCATAATTACTCCTACTTGGCTAATTACATCTGCCACAGAAGGATTATTAGAAGCTTCAGTCTCTTCTGACACCGCAGCCAGGAAGCAACAGGATTAGAGGGTCTACAGCAAAAGCCATGCCGCCCTGAGGTGGAAGAGGTGGTATTCCAGCCAGGACAGTTTACTGCCCTATCGGGAGCCCCAGAGCTGGAAAACATATGCTTCTTTACCTCCAAGGGGGTGACAGGAATAGATATGGCCTTTTTCAAAAACTGCTGCTATTAGGCATAGAACCAGAGGAATGGCATGAAGGTCCACTGGATTCCCATTACCATGGGACAGAGAACACAGTTACCGTTATCTCCCTGTTGCCATGCTGAACTGGGCAGAAAGTACAGTTGTGTACACTTACCATAAATGTACGACGAACATCAAGTGAATGACTATGTTCTTCTTGGTAGAAAACAAGTCATTATCAGAGGTAGCGCACTTTTGGAAAATCTATACTGGACACAAATCAGAATCCTCAGCTACATAAAAAGGACTCAAGGAGTGACTCAGGAAGCCTTCCAGCATACTCACTTTGCCAGGAGTATGGGAGCTAGGCATATACATCTGTCTGTGCTCACTGACAGATTCATACCTCCATCTGCACATGGATAAAACTGATTGCTTACTTGAAGATTTACATATCACATGGTGGACTGTTTGTTAATCATTCCAAGAGAAACCCTGGATGTGGCTTTCCATCCAGAAGCTTTATGGCCGTAAACACTGCATGTAATTGCAAAAGACTGATAAGAACCCCCTCCCTAAGAGGAATAATTCTCCTTGAATTGTGGCAAAGCCAAGATGAGCTCCCACCTTAGCAATGAAGTATCACTAAAAGGGGCCTAAGATGGGATGGGCTGCAAGAAAGGAAAGTCCAAGTTCAGGTTGCTGGGCATAGCCTAAAACTACAGAAGTCAGTGACAGGGGTTCAGTACCAATCAAATGCGATAGCTCCTGGTGTTCTTTCCTATGTCTTTCATTTACACTTGCTGGAAATTTCCTGAGGTCAAGGAGTGGAGCTTCTACTTTGTTTTTATCCAGGCTTCCAAAGCCAAGCTCTCCTGGGCCCTCCCCTTGGCCAGGAAGGACCAACACTGGAGAGCTCCCAATTCCACACCATTGAAGACAATTTTCTGAGCTGGGATCATAGAAGACATTTCCTAGTTTATGGGCATCCCACATGCTCATGCATGACTAAGGGGAGGCAGGGGTGAATCTCCTATGCCTACTTTACTCACCTTGTCTCCTGACAATACACATTAACTTACAAAGACTTGTCCTAACAGTATCACTACTCAGACAAATTTGGTCTGAAGTTACTGTTTGGTTTAGGGTTAAGCAATTGGAAAAGGAAATTATTTGTTTTCTTGCTTCACTTGTTTGGAGTACAATTTACATTTTTGAGTTTGTTGTCAAAATACTGGCATCAATTAACTGGGTTTGAATGCTTGTACACTTCATTAAAGTGTTTTTACACACACGTACACACACACACACACACACACACACACATATAAAATTATACGAGTGTGTGTGTATAGATGTATGGGTCTCCTTCAAAGGACAGATGATCGAAGTTGTGAAATATTGAACCTTGTGAATGGAGATTGCCATACAGTACGGAATGGGAAATATAGGTGTGGAGAGTGCTTGTCCCCCTGCAAAAACTTGAAATAAGAAGTTTTCATGTTTTAGATTTTTTTTAGGTTGGATGTTTCACAATTTTGATCCTTTGAAGGAGGCCCCATACATGTGTGTGTGTGTGTGTGTGTGTGTGTGTGTGTGTGTGTGTGTGTGTGTGTGTATATGTGTATATATATATATATATATATATATATATATATATATATATATATATATATATATATCTACACATAACTATTTTAATTAATAGAATTTACTGTTGTCTTTTTTGTTGAAAGCACTGATGTTTGAGTACTAGAAATATCATAGATAGGAACATCGACTGTTCCTTTCATGCATGTTGTGTGGGTGTGTGAAGGTAAGTGAGGTTTTGCACTATGCAGAAGCTTTCTTAAATACCAAAAGCTTTGACGGTTGGGGGCTAGAGTGTGTGAGACTTTGTGTCTTAGGGTTAGATTTAGAGCTACATTAGGTGGAAGCTTTAGTGTTTTGTGTGTCGGTTGATATACATAAAGAATGTTTGTGCAGTGTCTTGTGTAGTGGTATTATTAGGAAAGTTTTTTTTGTAAGGTAATATATATGGTTAGGGTTATTTATAATAAAAGGTTTCAGGTGGAAACATTCATCAAACTCTGTGAGAATGAGATAGCACAACACAAAGATGAAGGAAAAGGAAAACAATTCCACAATTTGAACTATAGAGAGCACAAGGCATTGAAAGAACTGCAACTTAACAAAGAAATAGTGATAAAACCAGCTGACAAAGGAGGTGCATTGGTCATCATGAAAAAGGAACAATATGACAACAAGATGAAGGAGTTTCTTAGAGATACAACTACATATACTAAGATAGGTATTAAACAAATAGAAAGATTGGTAAAGGAAGTCACAGAAGATCTGTATGAAAAATTAATGTGTAGAATAATAGATGAAGACTTGTATGTTTTTTTGAAACCTTACATTCACTTATGCCAGAAATAAAAGGCATACCGAAGGTACACAAGAATTTAAATGATCCGCCATTAAGACCTATAGTTTCAGGAAGAGGATGAATCACGGAGCCTCTTTCCATTTACATAGAAGATGAGCTTAAAAATCTGTTAGAGAAAGCACCTACAGTGTTAAAAGATACAGCGCAATTATTAGAGAAATTGTATGCTGAATCTCACAAGTGTGACAACTATAGGCATATGGTATTGGCAACAATGGATGTGAATAGCTTATTTACTAGCATACCCAATGGATATGGTATAGAAGCAGTTAGAAACTTTATACTAGCTAACCAACCGAATAAGGATGTGGAAAGAATATGTGGGCTACTAGAAATCATATTACAAAACATTGTATTTCTTTATGAGCATGAAGTCTATTAGCAGAAATGGGGAGTAGCCATGGACACTCCATGTGCCAATAGTTATGCAAATATAGTATTAGCCCAATGGGAATGCCAGTGGAGCAAAGATGAAAATAATATCTGGCAACAACATATACAATTCTATGGACGCTTTGTTGATGACATTCTCCTTATATGGAGAGGGCATGAACGTTCGTTGCAGCAATTCATTCAATTTCTAACAACAACAACGGATTTCTTAATGTTTGAAATCAAAATGTCACGGAAGAAAATAGAATTTCTGGATGTTAATATTATTATGGATGAGATCAAAGGATTGGAAACAGCCCTGTATAGAAAAACAACTTGGAAAAAACATCTTTTACATAGATCTAGCATGCATCCAGGCCATATTTTAAAAATATTAAGGACAATCAGGTGCAAAGGGTCTCCAGATTGTGTACCAATGATAATACATTTCAAGAAGAAATACAAGGATTAATGAACAACTTTACAGCCAGAGGGTATAAGGAAGAAAAAATGGGTGAAGACAAGCTTAGAGATATTTGAAGGAAGAAAGGGAGACCATACTATTCAGCTAAAATTGATAAAGAGAACAAAGAAAAGGAGCCGAATAGAAGAAAGGAAATAGTAAGATGTCCTTTGACGTACAGTACAGATAATGTTATCATAAGAGAAACTGTTAAGAAATACTGGCCTATACTAACAATGGACCAGAAGATAAACGATATAGTAGGAGAACACCCTAGTTATACTTATAAAAATAAGAAGAACTTAAAGACGCTCCTATGTGACATAGATAGGCAAGAGGCAAAGAATGTATCTATGCCAACAGGAACATTCAAATGTGGAAAATGCAAAGCATGTCAGTACGTTATGAGCTCAGATAGGTTTCAGCATCCAATGACAAATAAGGTTTACATCTTTCAAGAAAGAGCAACTTGTAACAGTGAGAATGTGATCTATGTAGCAAGTTGCATAGTATGTAAAGCATTCTATATAGGTAAGACTAACAGAAAATTCAAAGAACGAGTATTAAGACATATACGGGACATTCATAATAAAATAGAGACTAATGCTCTTTATGCACATATTAAAGAAAATCCAGAACATAACTTTAGATTTATGGTTATGGCACAGATTAAGCCTATGGAAAGAGGAGGTGATATAGTAAATAGAACAGAAAAAATTGAGTTGCAAGAATTTTAACAGCAGTAGCCAAGGAGGAAAGCACCATTCTTTGAAAACATATATGGTTAGGGTTATTTATAATAAAAGGTTTCTTTCCCTTTTTAACTGAATTGAGCATATTTTCCACAGTTTTGAATTTTAATTTTTGTCTACATTTCCTGCTTCTTTTTGCATTAATTTGTACTGCTGTCCATATTCATTTTATGTTTGCTTACATTCCTTAAATGCTGTTATGTTCTTCTTTTACCTTTTGAACTATAATGTTTTCCCCGGTTATTTTGGTTTGCATAGTGTTTTCCACAAAGGCCTCTACACAAGTACAGTAGATTTTACATGCTCCTGCTGCTCTTTCTCATGTCTTTCATTTATACTTGCTGGAAAATTCTTGAGCTGCCCGACTTTGTCAAAGCTGCCCCTCGAACTCCAGAATCCTTGTTGTCTACATTGTTTAGTGATTACTTGCTCTTAACTGTCTATCTGTTTTCAGGTCTCAGATCCTGTCTTGCTCACCACATGGGAAAGTTAGTCCATAAGTGCGTTTTATCAGGTAGGCTATAGTACAACAAGCTGAGCTGCGGGCCCACACAGGATTAAGAATAAGTCATTACTTAGATGTGACTGCAGCCAGGGTGACCCTATGTATAAAAGGCATATTAAAGTTACAGCATCTTGAAACTTCCTCTTTACCTACCATTCCAAGGATATTATCTGTAATTTAGCTGTCTTTTCCTCATAACAATGAGGGTTTGGTATACAACCCCTTGGTGTGCTATGCTACCATTTTCCATTTCCAGTGTGGCTCACAGTACCTCCTCTCCTCTGTGTTCCCCTGTCTGCTGAAACAGTTTGATGTCTTCCCTTATATGACACATAAAATGCTTCCTTTTATTATATTCTCTCTACCTCCTGTAAATTGTGTATCTGGATATGTTTACATCCCATTTTGGTGTTCTGTACACCATGTTTCTGTTACTGCCAAAGAATCAAAACACTGTCCTTCCTTCAAAATCACTAGATCATGTGACATTTTACCAAAACTGCAAGCACTAGTACTCATGACCTTCCATTTTCCATTTATCTTACTTTATTTTGTCTCATCCATACTGATACTGCGCACACCTTTAACCCCACCTATCACTGATCTCTTTAATATAATTTTAATATCAATTTAATATCATCAGTGGAGTTCGGGTCTGCATTAAATCAGTAAATGCTTAAAAAAGCGAATTTTGATTTATCGACCCCATGTAAGTGAAAGATTACAATCCTGAACACTTAGAACATCTTTAAAACATTACATAAAGTGGGGGGCTTCACCCCCACACCCCCCGATGTGGGTGGCTGTGCCCCCCAGAGCCCCCCTACTTAAATATACCAACTCTGAGATCGCACTACAGTGATGAAAATGGCGAGGTAATGGAGGTGGCCAAGCAATTTCTTTCTCAGGAAAAGAAATCGCTTATATGCCGTTTCGTGCTTTCAAGTTCAATCAAGATGCATTCAAAAGAATACGTCTTCGATCATATAATAGGAACCCTGGAGTTCATATCACAAACTGCAGAGAAAGTAAGAGAGATGGCTAGAAAGGTGCTTGGTGTGACATCTGGAAAGAGGAAGGAGGACAAGGAGACCTGGTGGTGGAATGAAGAAGTACAGGAGAGTATACAGAGAAAGAGGTTGGTGAAGAAGAAGTGGGATTGTCAGAGAGATGAAGAAAGTAGACAAGAGTATAAGGAGATGAGGTGCATGGCAAAGAGAGAGGTGGCGAAGGCTAAGGATAAGGCGTATGATGAGTTGTATAAAAGGTTGGACACTAAGGAGGGAGAAAAGGAACTATACCGACTGGCTAGACAGCGGGACCGAGCTACTAAAGATGTGCAGCAGGTAAGGGTGATAAAGGATAATGAGGGAAACATACTCACAAGCGAGGAGAGTGTGTTGAGCAGATGGAAAGAGTACTTTGAGAGGCTGATGAATGAAGAGAATGAGAGGGAGAGAGGGTTGGATGATGTGCAAATAGTGAATCATGAAGTGCACTAGATTAGCAAGGAGGAAGTAAGGATAGCTATGAAGAGGATGAAGAATGGAAAGGCTGTTGGTCCAGATGACGTACCTGTGGAAGCATGGAGGTGTTTAGGTGATATGGCAGTGGAGTTTTTAACTAGATTGTTTAATGAAATCTTGGAAAGTGAGAGGATGCCTGAGGAATGGAGAAAAAGTGTTTTGGTACCGATTTTTAAGAATAAGGATGATGTGCAGAGCTGTAGTAACTACAGAGGGATTAAAATGATCAGTCACAGCATGAAGTTATGGGAAAGAGTAGTGGAAGCTAGGTTAAGAAGGGACATGATGATTAGTGATCAGCAGTATGGTTTCATGCCAGGAAAGTGCACTACAGATGCAATGTTTGCTTTGAGAATGTTGATAGAGAAGTACAGAGAATGTCAAAAGGAGTTGCATTGTGTCTTTGTGGATTTAGAGAAAGCATATGACAGGGTGCTTAGAGAGGAGTTGTGGTATTCTAGGAGGAAGTCGGGAGTGTCAGAGATGTATGTAAGAGTGGTACAGGATATGTATGAGGGTAGTGTGACAGCGGTGAGGTCTGCGGTGGGAGTGATGGATGCGTTTAAGGTGGAGGTGGGATTACATCAAGGTTCAGCTCTGAGCCCTTTCTTATTTGTAATGGTGATGGACAGGTTGACAGACAAGATCAGACAGGAGTCCCCGTGGACTATGATGTTTGCAGATGACACTGTGATCTGTAGGGAGAGTAGAGAACAGGTGGAGGAGACCCTGGAGAGGTGGAGATATGCTCTAGAGAGAAAAGGAATGAAGGTCAGCAGGACTAAGACATAATATATGTGTGTGAATGAGAGGGAGGACAGAGGAATGGTGAGGATGCAGGGAGTAGAGGTGGCGAAGGTGGATGAGTTTAAATACTTGGGATCAACACTTCAGAGTAGTGGTGAGTGTGGAAGAGAGGTGAAGAAGAGAGTACAGGCAGGATGGAGTGGGTGGAGAAGAGTGTCAGGAGTGATTTGTGACAGATGAGTGCCAGTAAGAGTGAAAGGGAAGGTCTACAAGAGGGTAGTGAGACCAGCTATGTTATATGGGTTGGAGACAGTGGCATTGACAAAAAGGCAGGAGTCAGAGCTTGACGTGGCAGAGTTGAAGATGTTAAGATTTGCACTGGGTGTGACGAGGATGGACAGGATTAGGAATAAGTACATTAGAGGGTCAGCCCAGGTTGGACGGTTTGAAGACAAAGCCAGAGAGGCAAGATTACGTTGGTTTGGACATGTGCTGAGGAGGGATGCTGAGTATATTGGGAAAAAGATGCTAAGGATGAAGCTGCCAGGTAACAGGAAATGAGGAAGGCCCAAGATAAGGTTTATGGATGTGGTTAGAGAGGACATGCAGGTGGTTGGTGTGACAGAGCAAGATGCAGAGGACAGGAAGAAATGGAAACAGTTGATCTGCTGTGGCGACCTCTGACTGGAGCAGCCGAAAGAAGAAGAAGAAGCCAGGATTTTCAAGTTGTTTTTATCTGCTTTATTTTTGCTATTTTAAATGCTTACTTAGGAGACACTTAAAGCTATCATTTAAATCATGGTTCCCTTCCCAGACAGACAGACAATTGATATAGAGGCTTCAAACAATGCATGTCATGGGCCTACAGGAAGTGCCATGGCTCTCAAGCTCAAAAGAAACAATAACAAGCCAAAATCTGACTGGTACTCATAGAAACATTTCATCCTGCTTAGCTGATGATTTTGAGTTACCCGTTGGTGCTTATTTCAGAGTGAGTCTCAACATGCCTACACCACAGCAGGAGGGAAAGCTTACCAGAATAATGGGACATATGGAAGATGGGTGAAGAATGTGATCTTTTAAAATACCACAGTCACAGTTTTCACGGACTTGAGACTGACAGTTGTTGTGGATCTGAAAAAGAAAAAAAGACTTAGTAATACTGGTATAATTTTGTTAAGAACAAGAAGTCTCTATACTTGCCAGCATATTTAAACATTTGAGCAGTGTTGTTATCCTGAATACATCTTTTGTCTTACCTGAATGAAGATTTCCTGCTACATAACTCACAATAAACAAATTGCTGCTGCCCCTTTCTGCCTAAACAGGGCCAAGTCATACACTTAAAGTAATAAGAAAAAAGCAAAACAAACCCCTTCCACCACTAACATAATTCTTAAGGGCAACTCATTTTACAAACACCTTTCTTTACATTATACTTCGGCTGTCCAGTCTGACAAACTATATAACTGACGATGACCTACACTGCTCAACAATGGACAGTGAATGTTTTGAGTATTTTACCTTTTCAACAGGTAGGCTGTAGAGCCTACATGCAAGCATACTTTCATTCATTCATGAATTATTGATTGGGTTAGTCCCATTAATCACTACTTATTTTCAGTGTGATAACATAATGAAGACGAATTTGGCCAGAACACCACAAAAATGCCCTGTAAATTTTAAGGATATACATGCCATTGGAACTTTGCATAAAATCTTGATTTATCACATGGTATGGGACAGCCAGCATCACATATTTGGCATTATGGCATATGGTAATATGGATATAAGAACAAACAGTAACTGCCTGCAAGTTTTTTCTTCCAAGTGTTACACTTGGTAGCTATGCAGGTGGTGAAACTTGTTTTGACTTCAGAGTTGTAAAAAGGAGGATAACTGCTGAAAATTGTGAAAAAGTCTGATAATACAAGAATAGCAAAAGACAGAAGGGCAAGGATGGTGCATCTTTGTGTATCTGTATAGGTAGCATGGGGCTATAAAAAGCACTAAATATAGTGGCTTCATTATTACAGTTTAATATATGAAGTCATTGTTTTGCTTTCAGGCTTATATCCCCAGAACATAGATTCTTTATGTGCACCAGAATCTTCACTGCAGCTACACTTAATATTATGAAATATGCTTAGTAAAATGGCTATTGACAACATATTAAGTACTTCTTCAACAAGAGGATTGTGAACTTATGGAATGGGACACCAGAATTGGTGGTAAGGATGGAAAACATGGAAGCATTCAGTGGGAGCATTTAAGAGGGCACAGGACAGGCGGAGAAAGGCAGATGTAAAAGAAAAAGCTTTACAGGAGGCAAAATGCTAAAATGCACTTACAAGGTAGACTATGTTTTATTTATTTTTTGTTTCGTTTTCCAAGAAAGTCCACCTGGGTAAGAAGTCCCTTTTCAGTTGAGTTTCAGGAAGAAAAACTCCAAACAAATGAAATAAACAGCAGTACATTAGCATATCACATGCAGAATAGTTCAGTATTACTCCTTAATACATTGGAGTTAGACATTGTAACACTTTAAAAGGTACACAATTTGCACTTGATATACAATAAATATGTACAAGAAGTGTTCATGCAGTTTGAGTATTAGGGGAGGAGCAAAAGAATTTTCAATAAGAGCGTGTATGATAGAGCATATGAGACAGAGCAGTGTTACTGAGTTATATAAGAGATTTCTGTTTCCAGTTTTGAGGAAAACAAAACAGATGAAGTGAGCGACAATAGTAGAATGCAGTATGCTGTATGCATAGTGTTAAAAAACGTATTCAAAGAGAAGCAGCATAGGCATGAAACAGGAAAGTATTGAAGTAAATAAAAGTTTTGTACTTGCCATAATGCCAGACCACTGTTGTCTCTCTCTATCGTCACTGTTTAGGTTATCCACCTCGATGCAGAGCTGAGCCAACAGCACTTTCAGAGCTTCTCCTGTGCCCCCCCCCCCAGTAATACTATGTACTAACTAAGACTACTCCTCAGATTGAGTTTGGCCCTAAAAACATAAAGGGACTCCCACGGAAGAAGGGGACTCAAAGGATAGAAAAGCACTAGGAAGGCTTTAGGCAAGTTCCATTATGATCCTCCTGGAACAAAACATAAAAGGTCATGACAATTTGGTAAGGAAAGGAGGGAAGTTTGTTGTAATGGATAGAGAAGGACAACTAGGATCTAGTATTATGGTAAGTACATAACACTTGCATCCTATGTTGTCCCCCCCATCCATCTTGACTGTTTGGGATAGATCCCCTAACTACCTTTGAGAATTGTGGAACTAAAAGCTGTTATTGGTCTGGAAATTAAATCCTACATGTAATACTTGAAAAACATCTGCATGTTGCTGCTGCACAGAAATCATCCACTGATGAGTTTTTGGAGATGGCAAGGTAGAAATGGATGTAGTGGAATACTGGATGGTTTGTTTGAGACAGAAAAGCCCTTTGAGTTGTAGACAAAAATAATGCAATCTGACAGCCATCTACACAAGGTAAATTTAAAAATATTGGCCTCAGTTTGGCTTTAGAAAAGGACACAAATAGCTGATCATCTTTATGTATAGGTTTTGTGGGATGCAAATGATAGCTCATTTGATGATGTGCATCTAAAGTATTCAAGATCTATTATCCTTGGTTGGAATAATTAGGGAAAAAAGATTACAATTAAATAGACTGAGTCAAGGCTGACTCTGTAGCTATTTTGTGGGTAGGTCTAAGTGTAACTCTATGCGAAAAGTCAAATAAAGATGTTTGCCAGACAAGTCCAGCTGTTCTTAAATTAGTTTGGTGGAAGTAAAAGCCACCAAATACAAGTCTTGCAAGAAAGACACTGGGTATGAAGACAGGTTGAGTAAGGGCTTGCAATATCAGAGCAAGGCTCCAATGAGGACACGGATACCTAATCGTGGTCTTATAAGGAAGGTGCTGGCTCCAATGAGGACATGGATACCTAATCGTGGTCTTATAAGGAAGGTGCTGGCTCCAATGAGGAGATGGATACCTAATCGTGGTCTTATAAGGAAGGTGCTTTAGAGAAAAACCTTTGAAAGCTTCAGGGATGTTACAGCACATCAGTTTAATCTAATGTGAAAAATCTGAGAAAACTGCTACTTGTACATTGACTGTAGAGTACCTTGCACCTGAGTGAGAAAGACCTACCAAACAGTCCAGTATAAATGGGAGGGATGCAGAAAAAGGATCCAGTTCCTTGTCAACAGCCCCAATAGGAAACCGTTTCCATTTACTCTTGTATATTTCCAAAATGGAAAACTTCTGTGAAGCAGATAAAATCTGAACCACTCTAGGTGGAAAATGAAATAATTGGATATCACTGGATTTGGAGAAACCATGTGGTTACTTTAAGGGATGTAATGCCTGGATAAGGCTCACTAGAAGGGTGAGGTAGAAGATGCTATGTGGTGGTTGTAGGTAAGACCACGGATAAGGGAAAGTATAGCTGCTTAAGTAAACTTAACATGACAATAAACATTGGAATGATCACTGCTGCATCAGCCTTAGCAATATGAGTTATAGCCAACCAGATTCCAAAGCTTCAAGGGCACCTTACATGCTCACAAGCCATTATTCAGCTTGAGCTGAATGGAAGAAAAAAATGGTGGCTTGGGTGCCAAGCCCTTCAGAGCTTTCAAGCTAAATGAGAGAAGGAGGCTACAGGCTTGAAAAGGTCAATGCTGGGAAAATAAAAATATAAGTCCTCACCATGGCAACAAAATCATACAAATATAAGGGGGATGGAGGAAGAGAGGGAGCAGCTGCTGCAGCAGTGATCCTTCAAATATCTACTGTTATGGTAAGTTTGCTTACAGAACTGTACTATGTTGCTCCTTTGATCAATGATGCAGTACCCTTAGCTATATGGGTAGATTAATACAGCTTAGAAAAATTGGGAGGAGGAAGGAGTATGAACCAATATCCCCTATAAAATGGCCCCATCAAAGTTTGTCTTAGATCTGCAGAATGATTCTAGTCTATAGCGTTTTATAAAATATGTAGAGAGGACCAAGTTGTTGCATATAGAAACAAACCTTTTCCAAAACGCCATATATGAAGCCAAGGCCCTAGCAGAGTGAGTCTTGACCCTGACTGGAATAGTGTTGCTGTAGTGAGAATAGCAAAAGTTAATAGCCTTAGACAATTATTTGGAAATTGTCTGCTTTGATAAATAAACAAAATAAACAATATTGGCTTTTTCGTAGTTTCACACCGTAAGCACCATACTCCTAGAAAAGCACATATTCTGCATAAAAAAACAGATGTCCAAGCAAATAAAATGACAAACAGAACTTGTTACCTTTATATTTTCTTAAAGGCGAAAGTACCCCATTTACCTTTACACATGGAAAAATATTCTTTTGTACAATATCAAGTATAAATTTAGATAAACATACAAAAAATAGATAAGCACATATTATTTAAAAATGTATTATGTAACAAGTTATGAAAGATAAAAATTCCAACAAAATAATACAGCTAAAAAATGCAGTTAAATAATTTAGAAGTTCAAAGGCATCTTCTTTAAAACAGGCGAAATAGAAACCAAGTCATTAATACCTGGTGGTAAGTGGGATTTTAAATTAATTATCCAGTAAAATTCCCTACGTTCAAGAAAAAGTTCCCACCACCCTCCTCTTGAATTCAAAGGTAACAATTCTAAAATACCAAATCTAAACTTTGTAAAACCTGGACACTGTGAAGAATGCTTGAACTGTGAGTTATTGATGTTCTTTTTAGAAATTGCATACAAATGCTCGTAAATCCTAGTTTTAAGTCTCCTTTCTGTTTTCCCTACATAGTAGCTACCACATTGGTCACACACAGCAATATAAACCAATCCTTTAGTAGTACAGTTGCCATTAGTCATTTTAACTGTGCAACCTACCTCTTTTAAAACCATACTGTCCTCGTCCAAAATGTATGGTCATTGTCTGCAAGTCCTACATTTTTTGTGCTCTTAATACTTAAAGTGGTACAGTTTCACACAGCTGATACTCAAAATGGACTTTAAGGTATTACCATCCCTTTTTGTTTTGTGTGCTGTGTCTTTTCACAGTTTTACATGGCTGGCACTTAAAACGGACTAAAGAGGGCTTTGAACTTCTATTTTATTTAACTGCATTTTTAGCTGCATTATTTTGTTGGAATTTTTATTTTGCATAACTTGCTACATAATACATTTTTAAATAATATGTGCTTATATATTTTTGTATCTTTATCTAAGTTTATACTTGATATTGTACAAAAGAATATTTTTTCATGTGTAAAGGTAAATGGGGTACTTTGGTTTTTAAGAAAATATAAAGGTAACAACAAGATTCGTTTTAATTGCCATCTTAAATTGTTTTACGTAATAGCTGATTAAGTAATTTTTAAGTATTTAAGCAAGTGACTCTGGGTATGACATTGTTCTGAAGAAGTCCCAAGTTTGTGGTAGGGACAAAAGTGTTTAACCTGTATTTATTAAAGTTCTGTTTGTCGTGTTATTTGCTTGGACATCTGTTTTTTTTATACAGAATATATGCTTTTCTAGGAGTATGTAGCTTATGGTGTGAAACTACCAAAGAGCCAATTTTGCTTATTTAGTTTATTGGTGGCTCTTTTCCAGCATTGTTTTGTTAATAGTGTGCTTTGACACAGGTTGTCATTTCTTATCTTCAAGTGAAATGAACAACTGATCAGAAGTTCTGAACAATTTTGTTCTGTCAAGATAGTACCCGAGTTGCCTGTGGACATGTGAGGTGTAAATTATCCTTTCTCCCTCATTTTTATGTAATGGAGAGAAAACAAGGAGATGGATAGATTGGCTTAATGTAAACTTAAATACCACTTTAGGCATACATGTGGGACTAGTTCTCACAGAAACCCTTACTTTGTGAAAATGAGATAAGGCTGACCCATCATCAAAGCTTGTAACTCACATACTCTTCCTGAAGAGGTCAGAGCAATGAGGAAGACATTTTCTAGGTCAAGAATCTCGAGTCAGTCTGATGAGCTCGTAGAAATGAAATAAATGTTAGGTTTTCTAAAACAAAATTAAAAGCCACTGTTTTTTTCAGAAACCCTTTTGAAAACATTTTGACACGAGACTGAATTGAAAGAAGAGGATTCATGGGTAGACATGCTGAAATGGTTGAGAAATGATCCTTGATTGAGGAGTAGGACAGGCCATAGGATAATAACTCACACAAATGTAAAACCAGAAAAACACTAACCTTGAATTGATGGTAGTTCTTTTCTCATTCTGAATTACTGGAGTGTCCTTTATTCTGTGGGGTTGCTGTTTTTTTTTTTTGGAAACCTCCTTGCCACTACTTTTTAAATGTTTACTTATCAGCATTTTGTTAGGACTGTTTACTTGGATTTGTGCTAAAGTTATACAAAGAAGGGAAGAATCCCTTGGAAAATTAAGAGAATAAGGGCTGAAGGAATCCTTGATAACTTCCGCAGCAGAAGGTACAAAGACTACATCCCTACCAAGGCACAATTTAAAGTTTCATTCTTGACATACTCGGGGAACTTCTGAGAATACAACCATGTAAACTTCCTCAAAATAATTCTAGTAGGAACAGTCCTAGAAGTGGCATCCATACCGTTATAGACACATTTCAAGCAATGAGTAATGACTTGGGGAAATACAAGAAACCAAATTACACAAAGCAGACTTCTCCTCACAAGAAGAATCTGATGCCAAAACCTTCCTCATACTTTCACAATTAGCCAGGTTACACTAATATATGAGGCTGACAAATGAGAAGTCTAAATATTAAAGCTGCAGAAGCATAAACATTTTTCTCAAATTTGTTAAAAGCCTTCCCATCCTTATCAGAAGGAGAGGGATTAGTATTAATAAAATGTTTACCAGCAGCTGTATTCATTAAGCAATAGCTGCCAGCATCAGTGTATAAAAACTGAAAAAGACTGAGGAATTTACATAATCCATCTACTTTTTTAGGGGAAGCAGGTTGACTAATCAGCAAAATTGTAGGCTGTAACAAAAACACTCTTCAAAACAGGCAGAACTGAAGGAATAAGTGAAGGTTTTGGAAATCCCAGTTGTAATAAATCATAATATTTTAAGAGGGACTGGGAAACCTCACTGTTTTCCCACTGAAAAAATGATTCATCCTGGAAATAGCATCAGTGAAACAGAATAATTCACAAGGACTATCAGATACCATAGTCTCCTCAGAATCTGAATCAGAAATCTGTGAAGATAAAACTGCACTTGTCCCTTCAGATTCCCACACAGGTTTGCTCTCTTGAGCCATATCAGGGAAAGAGGAATCCCTTTTTCTGTTACCAGAAACAGACCCAAAAAAAGGGCCAACAGTCTGCACTAGACCCAGATTTAAGCCTAATAAATTACTCCTGTCCAGAGTAACTGAAACAGGGGAAGACATGTTTAGTTTTCTATTTCTTTTGACAGGAATTTCTGATGAAACAGACCCGGAGGTACCAGTGGCAGCCTCCTAGGGATGGGATCAGCATTCAGGTTAATTAGAAGTACTTTCACTGCCCCTTCTCCCAGGATCAACAAGAGTGGCACTTCTTGCCCAATAATGGCACCCCCGACAGCCACAGTAGACATGTCGAACCCATGGTGGTTGTAGGGACTACACCAGAGGGATCTGAAGAAAAAGATGGATGGTCCAACAAACCAGCTTTGGCCACAGCAGAGTCACCCACTTTTAACTTGGGCAAACTACCAGCCTAGTGTGGTAATAAAGGCTGCTTAACAATCCTTTTCTTTTTGTGGTTGAAAGAAGGTACAACCAAGGAAACGGTACATTGTTCCATGGTCAAGCCAAAAATGATGCCTGATTCCTGAGGAAACTTAGCAGCAATAGTCAGTAAAACAGGTGAGATGTAGAAAAAGTAACTTTTTCCCAGAAAAAAAATGTTTAAACACTTACCTCAGCCCCCAAAAAATAAAATAACAACAGCTTCTACACAGAAAAAGTAGTTTAAATCAACATTAACAGCTTTTCACCACAAAAGTAAGAAAGTGATGCTCCTGTTTAAAAGTGTACAAAAGTCATATAACAGTCAACAAAAACACTTTTTTTCTAGCTGAAAAGTTAATGTTTTAAAGAAAAAGTTAGTTCTCTGTGATAAAAAGTAAAGTGGAAGTTTTTTTTTTTTCCATGAAGGGAATTTATCTGCCCAACAATGGGACAACATTAGCCAATGGTCAGTCCTCAAAATCTCAAAATGGATTGCTGTCTTTGGTAGTAGGAAAGCCCTGAAGTGCTTGGCAGCCAATACTTGACTTTTGTTTTAGTCAACTAAGTTCAAGTTGGCTAATGGTCTGGGTATGTGGAAGGTGCTCTGAGGCTTTGAAAGCTGGCCAGCTGTTACATCCTTAGCAGGATATAACCCATATAGCTAAAGCTATTGGAACAGTGATCAATATGATGATTATCGGCAGTTTCATAGTAAGAGTCAAAACATCTCTGTGATGAGTAAGCTTCTCTGTGATCTTACACACCACTTGCAGTACTCAGGCACTATTCTGAGAAATTCAACATCAGGAATAAGGGGATCATGAATGACTGGATAGAGCAGCAGTTTTTCAGGTGTACTACTGATGACAGGGTGAACTGCTAAATTATACTTATGTATTCACCATAACTCTGCATTTGTGTTGTCTGTTTTCATCCTTCCTCAACTGATGGATCTTTGATCCTACATCAGATCCATCCTTGGCCACTCTGAAAGACTTTAGGCTCCACAGCTTGAGCTCCTCCTTTTACCCATAATCCCTTTCTTCGCCTTAGTTACCTCCGATTGACTTTACCCTCTATTCAAGTAACTACAACATGACAAAGTAGCATCTGTCATGAACAAAAAGCACAGATATTACTAAAGAGAAGAAAGGGTGAGGAAAATAAAGAAGAGAGTTCTGGAGCCCACAGAGCAAGACCCTTAAAGAATATCTGTCAGGGCATACTAGGAGGCAATCAAAAGAAAGGTGGATTGAAGGGTGGGAAGTTGAGGAAGGACAAAAACAGACAAGACACATGGACAGTTATGGTGAGTACATAACTATAATATCTGATGTTATCTTTTTTGTCCATTCCTCAACTGATGGGATAGAACCCCCCACTAGAGTAGTCCAGGGTGGTCCTCAAGAAAATATATTCCAGAGTACAGCTCAGCCAAAAGCTGCCCTGTTTCTAGATACACTTGTAATGAACTATAAAGGTATGAGCACTGAACCATGTAACAGCTGAACAAATGTCATCTATGGATGCTTTTTAGAGAAAGGCCGACAATATGGCCATAGCTCTGGTGGACAGCTTTAGGAAGTTAAGGTAAAGAAAGTCCTTTACTCTTGTAAATGAGGGCAATGAAATCAGTGAGTCATTTGGCTAAGGTTATCTTGGATACAGCTTTGCCCAACTCAGCCTGGAAAGAAAAGACAAGCAATTGTTCTGACTTCCTTTGGTCTTTAGTTCTGTGAATGTAAAATCTGAGTTGTCTATGCACATCTAATAAATGAAGCATGTATTTTCCCTTGTTAGAAAATTCGGAAAGAAGACTGGTAGGCTAATTGACTAGTCAAGGTTTGTTCCTGAAACCACTTTAGGCAGGAAGGAAGAGTTACTCCAAGGGGATATTCTGTCCTCTTGAAAAATTAAGTAAGGTGTCTGAGAAGAAAGTGCATGGAGCTCTGAAACTCCTTTAGCTGAAGGTAGTGGTGACTAGGAAAAGTGCTTTTACAGATAAATACTTTAATTCTGCTCTGGCTGCAAGCTTGAAGGGTGGCTGAGTGTAAGGTCACAAGGAGGGATAGGATCCTTAATAGGAAGCTGAAGCAGTAAAGTGCCCTTAGGAAATGCTTTGCACAATTTTAGGGAAGCCAAAGAAGAATTTTCTTTGTCTAAGTGAAAATTTGGTATAGCAGCGAGGTGTACCATAATTGTGGAATAACTAGCCCCATTAATGAAAATGGAAGCTTGGAAATCAAGAATAGCTGGAATCAGCAATGAAAAGGAGTCTAGAAGTCTCTGTTGGGCCCAAATAGAAAATCTTTTCCATTTGCTCTGATAAATCTTCCTGGCAAAGGCTCCCTAGGATGACATAACAATACAGCGAATGGGGGAAGAAAGCCTGCAGTTTCTAGCTATTACTGGAAGTGGTGAAGCCATGTGGTCAGCTTCAGAGATTACATGTCCAGCAGAAGCAAACTGGAAAAGTGAGAAAGAAGATTCTGAATAGGATCCAGCACCCAGGGAGAGTGAACTAGGCGAGGACAAAGGAAGGAAAACCACACTTGGTGAGGCCAGAATGCAGCAATGAGGATAACTTTGCTCTTCCTCTGTAACAATTTTTGAATAAAATTGGGGATGAGAGGAGTTTGAAGAAAAGTAGACAGGAGGGCCAGTCATGAGCTAGAGAGTCTCTCGGTGACTTCCCCTCCAGGTGGGATCAGGGCAAAGTACTTGCTGCAATTGGTATTTATGGAAGAAGCAAACAGGTCACAGCACAGTTGACACCATCAATGAAATATCATTTCTGTCACTGACTCATTGAGAGACTACTCATGAGCAATCAGGATGGATCTGATTAGTTTGTCTGCTGACCCAGTGGTTTTCTCCAGAATATGCATTGCCAAGAGAAAGCAGTCAGAAGAGATCACCCACTACCAAACTCTCATTACCTCCTGACATTGTGGTAGGATCATCTCCCCCCCCCCCCACCCTCGCTGGAAGATCAACCACCTTTCTGTCTCAAAAATTTAAGTATTTCACTGAATGACATGTCTTCAAGGGTGATATGGGGGACCTTTCCCCTTCATTAAAGTCAGTGCTTTTGGTTAAAGACTCTTGTGGAGAGTCATGCGTCTCCTCTTACACATCTGCTTTCAAGGTGGCTCTTCAGTGGGAGGTTTTGGAGAGGATTCAGAAGCACCAGTGAAGTCCTGAATGAGGACAGTCTAGGCACTCAAAAAGACTGCCTATCCTGATGGGACAGGATGAGAAGATGCAGCTTCCACAGAAGACAGTTAAGCATGGGGTGAACCCGAAGGAGGCAAAAAAGTATTTTCCCTAGAAGCAGAGAAAGCTCTCTCTATCACTTTAGAAGGCAAAGCTGCTGGGGAGCCAAGCCTGTCCCTTACTGGATCTGAAAAAGCCTGTGAAGGATGAAACCTGATCCCCCCCCACTCCAGCCTCAAAGCAGAGGTTGAGACAGAGCTGTCTAGCACTGAGGCTTCAATGGGAAGTGATGGCTTCAAGAACATTGGAGTCGATCTCTGCCCCCTGGATTCAGGACTAATGCTATGGCTCCAAGATCCAACTGGATCTGATAAAGTTGGACTCATCTTGATCAGAGAAGGTATCAGAGTCAAAGGTCAAGTGATCTGATCCGACACAGACATACTCGGATGTCTTGGGTCCAACAAATCCAAAACCACTGGATGGATCAGAGTAGGAGTCAAATGTTAGGGCTGTGTATTGGAAAGGCTTACGTTACTGATGGGAGACAGCGATGGAATAACACCCAGCTGGATCTGGGTTCTGAGAAATTTCCTTCTCATCCTATTCACATCTGCTACTAACAAGCTCCTAGATGACCTGAGGGAGGATGAAGTGGAAGTGCAAAAGGAACTTTTCAAGGTGTGTCCTGTAGAAAGTGAGAGTGTAGCCTCAAAGTTACTGGTTCTGGAGAAAATCTAGCATGAACCTGAGGTTAGTTGGGCTTAGATTGGGATGGATGTGAGCAGAAGGATAGATATGAAGTTTTAGATTTTGCCAGAGCCGGAGCCATGGAGGTAGATAGATCTGATGTTTTTGAATTTTTTTCATGTAAAATCAAGCCTATAGAAGTTGCAGGACGATAGTGGTCAGAAGAGTGTTTCCTTGAATCTTTATGTCTGCCTTGACCTTGTCCTAATGATTTCTTGGAAGAGGATGGGGCTCCGGAAGTAGATGAAGCTGAAGAAGGAAGAAGTCCTTTCGATATCAGTTTGTTCTTTCTCTCAGTGAAGGCTAGTTTGTTTAAACTGGCACAAATGTCAAAATCTGTAGTAAGGTGTGCTGGACCAAGGCAAGACGCACATTCTGAATGACTGTCAGAATTGTGAATTATGTGTCCACAAGCTGCGCACTTTTTAAAACCTGTAGGTTTTTCTGGGGTTCCTATTACCTGATCGAACATTTAGGTTAGTGAATACCTAAATGTCGATCTGATAATAGCGAAAGCAAAAAAACGTGAATGGCCAGTTTAACGCAGGGAAAGAATTTCCTTGGCTGTTATGCAGATTTTGCCCCTTTCCCCACTGTAGAGTGATCTCGGAGTTGGTATATTTAGTTATTCATTCCCTACGTTAAATCGGCTGTTCGCTGTTTTAATTTTTCAATATTACCAGATCGACGTTTAGGTATTCGCTAACCTAAATGTTTGATCAGGTAATATAGACGCTTTTTCTGACATCTTCAAGAATTAGGTACCTGTAAGAGGAAGAGACAAAAATACCAACAATGGTAAAACAATAATTCCAAAGGGTAGAAAAAGAAGGGTAATACCAACAATGTTAGAAAGGCAATAACAAGGAGGTAGTAAGAGAGCCATAAGGGCTGAAGATCCAACGGAAAGGCTACCTAATACAAACGTATGAAGTCATCTAATTTTATATATGTATATATATATATATATATATATATATATATATATATATATATATATATATATGGGTTCATGTCAGTACATCGACAAGTTAGAATATCGACATCCACTTCACCGACACATGAAATAAACGAAACCGCAAATCACGGACATTTAACAGGTAAGAGATTTAAATTTCGCTAATCATGCCTACCATGTTTTAGTAAGTGTGGCAGTGTTATGCATGTGTGGTAGGCATGATTAGCGAAATTTAAACCTCTTACCTGTTAAATATCCGTGATTTGCGGTTTCGTTTATTTCATGTGTCGGTGAAGTGGATGTCGATATTCTAACTTGTCGATGTACTGACATGAACCCATATATATATATATATATATATATATATATATATATATATATATATATATTTTTTTTTTCAACAGAGGATGACAAGGAAGGAAAGAAAAAGAGAAAAGTCTATCCAACTGGATAAGAAATATTTATAGAAATCACACATCTCACTAGCAGCGACCATGTCTTATCACTGAAGGGGTTAATGAGATCTGAGGTAACCAAAGAGGAGAGAGAGATTATGAGAAGGGTAGGAGCTCGAGTTATGGAGCCTAAAGTTTTTCAAAGTGGCTAAGGACAGATCTGATGTCAAATCCGAGACCTATCAGTTGAGGAATTGACAAAAAAAGACAACATCAGATTAATATACATAATCATCAAAGATGAGGATTACAGCATCAGTCTGACAACTGCACTACTTGATAACAGTAGGACTAGCGCATCTATCTGTCAGCTGCACTACTGTATAACAGCAGGGCTACAGCATGTGTCTGACAGGTGCACTACGTGATAACAGTAGGACTACAACATGTGACAGGTGCACTACTTGATAACAGTAGGACTACAGCATGGGTCTGACAGCTGCAATACTCAATAACAGTAGGACTACAACATGTGTCTGACAGGTGCACTATTCAATAACAGTAGGACTACAACATGTGTCTGACAGGTGCACTACTTGATAACAGTAGGACTACAACATGTGTCTGACAGGTGCACTACTTGATAACAGTAGGACTACAGCATGTGTCTGACAGGTGAACTACTTGATAACAGTAAGACTACAGCATGTGTCTGACAGGTGCACTACGTGATAACAGTGGGACTAGCGCATCCATCTGTCAGCTGCACTACTGGATAACAGCAGGACTACAGCATGTGTCTGACAGGTGCACTACATGATAATAGTAGGACTACAACATGTGTCTGACAGGTGCACTACGTGATAACAGTAGGACTACAACATGTGACAGGTGCACTACTTGATAACAGTAGGACTACAGCATGTGTCTGACAGCTGCAATACTCAATAACAGTAGGACTACCACATGTGTCTGACAGGTGCACTATTCAATAACAGTAGGACTACAACATGTGTCTGACAGGTGCACTACTTGATAACAGTAGGACTACAGCATGTGTCTAACAGGTGAACTACTTGATAACAGTAGGACTAGTGCATCCATCTGTCAGCTGCAGTACTGGATAACAGCAGGACTACAGCATGTGTCTGATGGCTGCTTATCGATAACAGTAGGAATACATGTCTGACAGCTGTAGTACTCAATAACAGTAGGACTACAACATGTGTCTGACAGGTGCACTACTCAATAACAGTAAGACTACAACATGTGTCTGACAGGTGCACTACTTGATAACAGTAGGACTACAACATGTGTCTGACAGGTGCACTACTTGATAACAGTAGGACTACAGCATGTGTCGGACAGCTGCACTACTCGATAACATTAGGACTACAGCATGTGTTTGACAGCTGCGCTACTCAATAACAGTAGGACAACATGTGTCTGACAGGTGCACTACTCAACAACAGTAGGACTACAACATGTGTCTGACAGGTGCACTACTCAATAACAGTAGGACAACATGTGTCTGACAGGTGCACTACTCAACAACAGTAGGACTACAACATGTGTCTGACAGGTGCACTACTTGATAACAGTAGGACTACAACATGTGTCTGACAGGTACACTACTTGATAACAGTAGGACTACAACATGTGTCTGACAGGTGCACTACTCAACAACAGTAGGACTACAGCATGTGTCTGACAGGTGCACTACTTGATAACAGTAGGACTACAGCATGTGTTTGACAGCTCGCTACTCAATAACAGTAGGACAACATGTGTCTGACAGGTGCACTACTCAACAACAGTAGGACTACAGCATGTGTCTGACAGGTGCACTACTCAATAACAGTAGGACTACAGCATGTGTCTGACAGGTGCACTACTCAATAACAGTAGGACTACAACATGTGTCTGACAGATGCACTACCTGGTAACAGTAGGACTACAGCATGTGTCTGATAGGTGCACTAATTGATAACAGTAAGACTAGAGTCTCAGTCTGACAGGTGCACTACTTGATAACAGTAGGACTACATCTGTCTGACAGCTACACTACTCGATAACAGTAGGACTACAGCATCTGTTTGACAGCTGCTGTACTCGATAACAGTAAGACTACAGTATCAGTCTGACAGCAGCACTACTCAAAACAGTAGTTCACAGTGCTCAAGCACCAGTCTTATCTATGATAATCATGTAAATGTTCTGGAAACTATTATGGCTCAGAGCAGTCCTGGTGATATTGAGACAAAATTTCCATTGTACATCTCCTTCATGGTACAGTCACTGATGGTAGATTATATTTTCTGCCACAGCCTTACTCTCAGTAGTGTCACTAACACAGAGAGCTGTATTTGTCTGAGAGCTACATTGCTCACTAACAGTATCACCTAGGGTTCTGACACAAATTTGACTTGCTGTATGCTTTATGTGTGTGTCATTCATTTAGTCAACTATGTTTCTTAATCTGTTAACTGTAAGATGAACAGTGTGTTGACTAATCGCTCAGGCGTTTGCATGGTGACCCTTTCATGAAAAGTATAGGCTTTAACAATTCCTCACTCAGTACTCTGCTTTAGGCTAAAGTTGGAATAAGGAAGTTATTTGTGGTGTGTGTGGGGGGTGTTCTGATATGCAATGTGATTTGCGTGAGTCACAGCATGTGTAGGAAACCAAGTGCCTGATGATTCATGAGGTTGCTTACATTTGTATTGCATAAGTACATTGGGTTTGCAGAATATCTGACAGGTGAGTTTGTGTGGGATCTCTTCTTTTACACTATTCAAAGACTGGAATTTATTATATGCAGTTTCAAGGGTGTGGGCTGGACCCCCCACAGAAACAATCTCCATTTTTTAAGATATGTGTTTCTTTGTGCCTTTTAAATGTTTTAAGTTTTGTGTGTGTACTTGTGCTTGGATAGGGATGTACATCCATGTAAATGCCATCACTTTCATTACATTCAGTGAAATTAATGGTGACATACTGAACCAAACTTATGTTTTATTACATTTCCAGAAGGTGTGCATCTCTAGTCTGGCTATGTACTTCCTATGTCAGAAGTAAATTACTTACAGTACGACATACTTCAAGATGATCAGCTTTAACAATTGGCTTAATGTCTGGTGTCATTCAAGGGGGATCCAGTGTCTGTCTGCCTGGGATGACATGCTTGACAAGCCACGCTGCTTCACAAGGGACGGCTTGCACCTGTCACCCCTGGGATTCCGGATATTGGCTAAGGCTCTTGCCACCCCCATAGTGCCTTTTTTAGGCAAGGCTCAAATTCTAAACCTACCACCCTAGAAAACAAAAATGGGAAGAAACTGAGGGTAATGCTGCTCAATGCCAGAAGACTAAATCTCAAAATGCTGCCTTTTCGAGGCCCTTCTCAGTATGGAGAACATCGATGTCTGTGCTGTAACTGAAACCTGGTTCAAGGCTCCTGAGAGCACCCCGGCACTATTAGGTTTTACCTCATATCATGTGTTCCGGCCCCAAAACCCTGACCACACAACAAAAGGAGGGGGTCTATCCATATTCATAAAGGATATCCACACCTCCAGGTTGGTGGCAACGCCACAGAAGCTTGAGGAAACCATCCAGGTGCAACTAACCATAGGCAAAACTGCTCTACAAATTGTAGCATGCTACAGGCCACCCTCTCAAACTCAGGAAACCTACACAGCCTTCCTGAAGACACTGGAGGGTATAAATGTATCTCCAAACACCATCATATTGGGTGACTTCAACTACCCGAATATAGACTGGGAACATTACTCAAGCCCTAACTTTCTAGCCCAACGGTTCCTGGAGTTCATAAATTCAAATGCCATGGAACAGCTAGTCACTGTTCCCATGAGAGGAGAAAATATACTAGATCTCATTGTCACAAACATGGGGACAAAATGCTCCACACGGAAGTATATCCCTCATTGGTGAGATCTGATCATAAACTAATCTCACAAATCCACATCCCGCCCCACCCCAAACAAAAGACCATAGTGAAGAACTTCTCTAAAGCAAACTTTACACTACTCAAGACTGGTGTGGTATCCTTCAAGGCCCCTGAGCCAGAGGAAACCACAACCCAAGCTCTGAAGCCCTTACAAATGCCTTCTATGAACACCTCCAGGACTGCATGGATCAGGCAATCCCAAATAAAACCAAGACTCTTTCCACAAAGGGCAAATGTCCAGTCTGGTGGACCCCAGCCATTAACAAACTTTACAATAAGAGGAGAAAGCTATTACATGATAGAACAAAATCCATAAAGAAGTCACCCTGATCATTATTAGTAAAAAATCGAGCACTCATAAAATCAACTAAGGCCAATTTTGAGAGAAAAATTGCCATGGATTCAAGGACAAAGTCCAGTCTGGTGGACCCCAGCCATTAACCCCCAAAAAACTGTTACAATCAGTAAGGAAAGGAGAATGTGGTGAAGTGGATGATATTCTAACTTGTCGATGTACTGACATGATCCCATATATATATATATATATATATATATATATATATATATATATATATTTTTTCAACAGAGGATGACAAGGAAGGAAAGAAAAGAGAAAAGTCTATCCAACTGGATAAGAAATATTTATAGAAATCACACATCTCACTAGCAGCGACCATGTCTTATCACTGAAGGGGTTAATGAGATCTGAGGTAACCAAAGAGGAGAGAGAGAGATTATGAGAAGGGTAGGAGCTCGAGTTATGGAGCCTAAAGTTTTTCAAAGTGGCTAAGGACAGATCTGATGTCAAATCCGAGACCTATCAGTTGAGGAATTGACAAAAAAAGACAACATCAGATTAATATACATAATCATCAAAGATGAGGATTACAGCATCAGTCTGACAACTGCACTACTTGATAACAGTAGGACTAGCGCATCTATCTGTCAGCTGCACTACCGTATAACAGCAGGGCTACAGCATGTGTCTGACAGGTGCACTACGTGATAACAGTAGGACTACAACATGTGACAGGTGCACTACTTGATAACAGTAGGACTACAGCATGGGTCTGACAGCTGCAATACTCAATAACAGTAGGACTACAACATGTGTCTGACAGGTGCACTATTCAATAACAGTAGGACTACAACATGTGTCTGACAGGTGCACTACTTGATAACAGTAGGACTACAACATGTGTCTGACAGGTGCACTACTTGATAACAGTAGGACTACAGCATGTGTCTGACAGGTGAACTACTTGATAACAGTAAGACTACAGCATGTGTCTGACAGGTGCACTACGTGATAACAGTGGGACTAGCGCATCCATCTGTCAGCTGCACTACTGGATAACAGCAGGACTACAGCATGTGTCTGACAGGTGCACTACGTGATAATAGTAGGACTACAGCATGTGTCTGACAGGTGCACTACGTGATAACAGTAGGACTACAACATGTGACAGGTGCACTACTTGATAACAGTAGGACTACAGCATGTGTCTGACAGCTGCAATACTCAATAACAGTAGGACTACCACATGTGTCTGACAGGTGCACTATTCAATAACAGTAGGACTACAACATGTGTCTGACAGGTGCACTACTTGATAACAGTAGGACTACAGCATGTGTCTAACAGGTGAACTACTTGATAACAGTAGGACTAGTGCATCCATCTGTCAGCTGCAGTACTGGATAACAGCAGGACTACAGCATGTGTCTGATGGCTGCGCTTATCGATAACAGTAGGAATACATGTCTGACAGCTGTAGTACTCAATAACAGTAGGACTACAACATGTGTCTGACAGGTGCACTACTCAATAACAGCAAGACTACAACATGTGTCTGACAGGTGCACTACTTGATAACAGTAGGACTACAACATGTGTCTGACAGGTGCACTACTTGATAACAGTAGGACTACAGCATGTGTCGGACAGCTGCACTACTCGATAACATTAGGACTACAGCATGTGTTTGACAGCCCTACTCAATAACAGTAGGACAACATGTGTCTGACAGGTGCACTACTCAACAACAGTAGGACTACAACATGTGTCTGACAGGTGCACTACTCAATAACAGTAGGACAACATGTGCTGAAGGTGCACTACTCAACAAAGTAGACTCAACATTGTCTGCAGGGCCCTTGATCAGTAGTACAACATGTGTCTGAACAGGTACACTATTTGAAAAGCAGTAGGACTCAACATGTGTCTCGGCCCCAAAACAGGGACTACACACACAGGTGCCTATTGATAAAGTAGGTTGGGGTTTTGACAGCTGCTACTTCGAGGAAACTTTCCAGGTGCAACTCAAAACAGTAGGACTACAGCATGTTCTGACAGTGGACTATCTCAAACACCATGGTGACTCACTACCAATAAGAGGACTAAACATGTTCACAGATGCCATGGAACAGTGGGTCACTGTTCTGATAGGTGATAAATAAAAACTAGATCTCATTGGGGTCACAAAACAGTAGGAAAAAACTTTGCTCCACACCCAAAAAGTAGGATCCATCTTTTTGGTGCTGTCTGATCATAAACTAATCTCACGGGAAACCAAGCCCCACCCCAAACAAAAGACCATAGTGAAGAACTTCTAAAGCAAACTCACTACTCAAGACTGGTGTGGTATCCTTCAAGGCCCCTGAGCCAGAGGAAACCACAACCCAAGCGAAGCCCTTACAAATGCCTTCTATGAACACCTCCAGGACTGCATGGATCAGGCAATCCCAAATAAAACCAAGACTCTTTCCACAAAGGGCAAAGTCCAGTCTGGTGGACCCCAGCCATTAACAAACTTTACAATAAGAGGAGAAAGCTATTACATGATAGAACAAAATCCATAAAAGAAGTCACCTGATCATTATTAGTAAAAAAATACGAGGCACTCATAAAATCAACTAAGGCCAATTTTGAGAGAAAAATTGCCATGGAGTTAAGAGACAATCACCAAAGGCCTTTTCAGCTATCTTAGGAACTGAAACTCTGAATATGCTCCAGGAGTAGTCAAAATGATACAAAATCACTAGACCCCAGACAGCCTTGCAGACGGGTTCGGTCAAACTTCGCTTCCCTCTCCCCTGAGAGATAACTATCCCAACCGAGTGCTGCCTCGGACATCTCAAATCATGAGTGAAAGCTGCTCTATCTAGAAGCTAAACACGCAGCATCAATGGGACGGATGGTGTCCCCGACTGTGTGTGCTACACGGGCTTCAAATGATTCAACCTTTACCGAGCAGCTATTTAATCTCCCAGCCTGCAGGATACCGTGCCCAAGGGTGACAATAGTCCCTCACAGGCACTCTACGGACCCTGGGCTCGCCCCATAAGCAACAAATTAGTCTGCAAGCTGGAGGGATCATAAATGGAGCTCATAAACAAAGATATAGGGCCTGAATATTGGACCCCGACTGGTTGGCTTTGTCAAGGGAGATCATGCCTTTTAGACTGACTGCAGAAACAGTCACGCAGGCCATTGATGAGGAAGAGCGGTCCATACAGCCTACCTTGACCTTGCAAACACACAATACCCACTGGTATTGTAGAAAACCAGCTTAAATGTAAACCCATATGTCACAAGATGGGTTGCAAACTGAAGGACAGAACCCACAGGGTTAGAGTTGCTGGCTGTGTCAGACTCCAGTCACAAGCATGTGTCTAACAGGTGAACTACTTGATAACAGTAGGACTAGTGCATCCATCTGTCAGCTGCAGTACTGGATAACAGCAGGACTACAGCATGTGTCTGATGGCTGCGCTTATCGATAACAGTAGGAATACATGTCTGACAGCTGTAGTACTCAATAACAGTAGGACTACAACATGTGTCTGACAGGTGCACTACTCAATAACAGCAAGACTACAACATGTGTCTGACAGGTGCACTACTTGATAACAGTAGGACTACAACATGTGTCTGACAGGTGCACTACTTGATAACAGTAGGACTACAGCATGTGTCGGACAGCTGCACTACTCGATAACATTAGGACTACAGCATGTGTTTGACAGCTGCGCTACTCAATAACAGTAGGACAACATGTGTCTGACAGGTGCACTACTCAACAACAGTAGGACTACAACATGTGTCTGACAGGTGCACTACTCAATAACAGTAGGACAACATGTGTCTGACAGGTGCACTACTCAACAACAGTAGGACTACAACATGTGTCTGACAGGTGCACTACTTGATAACAGTAGGACTACAACATGTGTCTGACAGGTACACTACTTGATAACAGTAGGACTACAACATGTGTCTGACAGGTGCACTACTCAACAACAGTAGGACTACAGCATGTGTCTGACAGGTGCACTACTTGATAACAGTAGGACTACAGCATGTGTTTGACAGCTGCGCTACTCAATAACAGTAGGACAACATGTGTCTGACAGGTGCACTACTCAACAACAGTAGGACTACAGCATGTGTCTGACAGGTGCACTACTCAATAACAGTAGGACTACAGCATGTGTCTGACAGGTGCACTACTCAATAACAGTAGGACTACAACATGTGTCTGACAGATGCACTACTTGGTAACAGTAGGACTACAGCATGTGTCTGATAGGTGCACTAATTGATAACAGTAAGACTAGAGTCTCAGTCTGACAGGTGCACTACTTGATAACAGTAGGACTACATCTGTCTGACAGCTACACTACTCGATAACAGTAGGACTACAGCATCTGTTTGACAGCTGCTGTACTCGATAACAGTAAGACTACAGTATCAGTCTGACAGCAGCACTACTCAAAACAGTAGTTCACAGTGCTCAAGCACCAGTCTTATCTATGATAATCATGTAAATGTTCTGGAAACTATTATGGCTCAGAGCAGTCCTGGTGATATTGAGACAAAATTTCCATTGTACATCTCCTTCATGGTACAGTCACTGATGGTAGATTATATTTTCTGCCACAGCCTTACTCTCAGTAGTGTCACTAACACAGAGAGCTGTATTTGTCTGAGAGCTACATTGCTCACTAACAGTATCACCTAGGGTTCTGACACAAATTTGACTTGCTGTATGCTTTATGTGTGTGTCATTCATTTAGTCAACTATGTTTCTTAATCTGTTAACTGTAAGATGAACAGTGTGTTGACTAATCGCTCAGGCGTTTGCATGGTGACCCTTTCATGAAAAGTATAGGCTTTAACAATTCCTCACTCAGTACTCTGCTTTAGGCTAAAGTTGGAATAAGGAAGTTATTTGTGGTGTGTGTGGGGGGTGTTCTGATATGCAATGTGATTTGCTTGAGTCACAGCATGTGTAGGAAACCAAGTGCCTGATGATTCATGAGGTTGCTTACATTTGTATTGCATAAGTACATTGGGTTTGCAGAATATCTGACAGGTGAGTTTGTGTGGGATCTCTTCTTTTACACTATTCAAAGACTGGAATTTATTATATGCAGTTTCAAGGGTGTGGGCTGGACCCCCCACAGAAACAATCTCCATTTTTTAAGATATGTGTTTCTTTGTGCCTTTTAAATGTTTTAAGTTTTGTGTGTGTACTTGTGCTTGGATAGGGATGTACATCCATGTAAATGCCATCACTTTCATTACATTCAGTGAAATTAATGGTGACATACTGAACCAAACTTATGTTTTATTACATTTCCAGAAGGTGTGCATCTCTAGTCTGGCTATGTACTTCCTATGTCAGAAGTAAATTACTTACAGTATGACATACCCTGTTTTTTTTTTTTTAATCACAGTGTACTTTCCATTTTTTGACTGCAGTGAAAATAGTTTGGATGAATCAACTCAGTGGTATCAAAATTTCTAAAGTTCAAATATGAACACCAGATGCTGGACTCTGTTTTCCACAAAGGGCAAAGTCCAGTCTGGTGGACCCCAGCCATTAACAAACCTTTACAATAAGAGGAGAAAGCTATTACGATAGAACTAAATCCATAAAAGGAAGTCACCCTGATCATTATTAGTAAAAAATATGAGAGCACCATAAAATCAACTAAGGCCAATTTTGAGAGAAAATTGCCATGGATTCAAAGGAGAATCATAAGGCCTTTTTAAGCTATGTTAGGAACCTGGCTGGAAACTCCCAGATATGCTCAGAATTAGTCCAAAATGATACAAAAATCACTGAACCTACAGACATTGCCAACATACTGGCAGACAGGTTCAGCAAACTTCAATTCTCTCTCAAAGGAGAGAGATAACTATCCACGAAAGTGTAGCCTCCCGGACATCTCAAATGCGCAGGTGAAAAGCTGCTCTCTCTAAAGCTAAAAAAACACAGCATCAATGGGACCGATGGTGTCCCCGGCTGTGTGCTACACGAGCTAAATGGGAGGAATTAAACCCGCACATAAGGCAGCTGTTTAATCTCAGCCTTTACCACAGGATACGTGCCCATGAGCATGACGGCAACTGCTGTCCCACTCCAAAGGCGCCTCTCGGACCCTGGTAATTACCGCCCCATAAGCTTAACAAGTCTAGTCTGCAAAGCTATGGAGAGGATCATAATGGAGCTCATAAACAAAGATATAGGGGACTTGCAGACATTGGACCCGACCCAGTTTGGCTTTGTCAAGGGAAGATCATGCCTTTTGAACTTGGTCGACTTCTTCGAAACAGTCACCAAGGCCATTGATGAGGGAAAGGCAGTCCATACAGCCTACCTTGACCTTGCAAAGGCTTTCGACACAATACCCCACTCGGGTATTGTAGAAAAACCAGCTTAAATGTAAACCCATATGTCACAAGATGGGTTGCAAACTGGCTTAAGGACAGAACCCACAGGGTTAGAGTTGCTGGCGCTGTGTCAGACTCCAAGCCAGTCACAAGTGGTGTCCCACAGGGCTCGGTCCTTGGCCCCCTATTGTTTGGCATCTACTTCTCAGAAGTACAGGCCAACATGGGAGGACTTTGGCTGACAAAGTTTGCAGACGACTGCAAACTGGGCACCATAGTGGAAAGTGCATCGGACACGGATATCCTTCAGAAGGGACTCACGGAAACAGATAGCTGGTGCCAGAGCCATGGCCTGAAGTTAAACGCCAACAATGTATAGTCATACCCTTCGGGAAAAACAAGGTAACCCCAAGCTACCATATAGGTGGCAATCCACTAAGCACAGAAGAGGTTATCAGGGACCTGGGGACCCAGGTTGACAGTGGCCTTTCTTTTGACACTGACATTGCTAAAGTGGTTAGAAAGACCTTCTACATTGCCCACCTGATCATGAAGGGGATTCACATCCAGATCTAGTGAGGTCATTGTTCCCCTGTACTCTTCACTTATCAGACCAATGATCGAGTACAATGCCCCATTCGGGATGTATCTCACCCGACATCTGCAGCAATTGGAGAGACCCCAAAAGTTCCTCACCAAAAGGATAAAGGGACTCCAAAATCTGTCATATGCTGCCAGATTGAAGAAACTCCAGCTCTATTCAGTCGCATACCATCTGCTCAGAGGTGACATGTGCCTGACATACAAGGCCATGTCCAACCCGGAATTAATGGACATGCTCCACCTCAAAAATCCAAATCCAACAAAACCACTAGAGCAAGCGACTTAAACCTTAGCACGGATATAAATAGGGCGTGCTGGAGGGATAGATTTATCACTCAGAGACTCCCTATGCTGTGGAATAAAATCCCGGTCCATGTGAGGCAGAGCACCTCGCTGACTCTGTTCAAGAGAAATCTAGACCTGTGGATGGGAGATCGTAGGTTTACCCCGGGAATCATATCTGTGTCACTGCTGGACAGAGGCACAACAAACTAATGGGCACAGTATTTTTTCATATAAGGGGTGGCGTAAGCCACAAAAATTTGGGCTAGGCTTATAAATGCCTTAGGGCAGATAGCCTAGTATAAACCTATGAACCTATGAACCTATACCCTGTGTTTTGTATTTTGTCTGCATCATAGTGTACTTTCCATTTTTTTTGACTGCGAGTGAAAATAGTTTGGATGAATCAACTCAGTGATATCAAAATAGGTGCACTAATTGATAACAGTAAGACTAGAGTCTCAGTCTGACAGGTGCACTACTTGATAACAGTAGGACTACATCTGTCTGACAGCTACACTACTCGATAACAGTAGGACTACAGCATCTGTTTGACAGCTGCTGTACTCGATAACAGTAAGACTACAGTATCAGTCTGACAGCAGCACTACTCAAAACAGTAGTTCACAGTGCTCAAGCACCAGTCTTATCTATGATAATCATGTAAATGTTCTGGAAACTATTATGGCTCAGAGCAGTCCTGGTGATATTGAGACAAAATTTCCATTGTACATCTCCTTCATGGTACAGTCACTGATGGTAGATTATATTTTCTGCCACAGCCTTACTCTCAGTAGTGTCACTAACACAGAGAGCTGTATTTGTCTGAGAGCTACATTGCTCACTAACAGTATCACCTAGGGTTCTGACACAAATTTGACTTGCTGTATGCTTTATGTGTGTGTCATTCATTTAGTCAACTATGTTTCTTAATCTGTTAACTGTAAGATGAACAGTGTGTTGACTAATCGCTCAGGCGTTTGCATGGTGACCCTTTCATGAAAAGTATAGGCTTTAACAATTCCTCACTCAGTACTCTGCTTTAGGCTAAAGTTGGAATAAGGAAGTTATTTGTGGTGTGTGTGGGGGTGTTCTGATATGCAATGTGATTTGCTTGAGTCACAGCATGTGTAGGAAACCAAGTGCCTGATGATTCATGAGGTTGCTTACATTTGTATTGCATAAGTACATTGGGTTTGCAGAATATCTGACAGGTGAGATTGTGTGGATCTCTTCTTTTACACTATTCAAAGACTGGAATTTATTATATGCAGTTTCAAGGGTGTGGGCTGGACCCCCCACAGAAACAATCTCCATTTTTTAAGATATGTGTTTCTTTGTGCCTTTTAAATGTTTTAAGTTTTGTGTGTGTACTTGTGCTTGGATAGGGATGTACATCCATGTAAATGCCATCACTTTCATTACATTCAGTGAAATTAATGGTGACATACTGAACCAAACTTATGTTTTATTACATTTCCAGAAGGTGTGCATCTCTAGTCTGGGTATGTACTTCCTATGTCAGAAGTAAATTACTTACAGTATGACATACCCTGTGTTTTGTATTTTGTCTGCATCACAGTGTACTTTCCATTTTTTTTGACTGCGAGTGAAAATAGTTTGGATGAATCAACTCAGTGGTATCAAAATATTAACTAAAAGTTAAATAAAATGAATAACACCACGTATTGCTCTGGAACTACTGTCTACAGCAAGAGTACCTATCTGACCAGTTTTTCTCCAGAGTAGTATAACATAGCACTGGATTGATTCATGTTTACAGCAACAATGATTCAGGGGGACCATCTGAGAGATGTGTTAATTCCTGAAGGTAATGTGGTGTTCTGACACCATTCTCTACATAATTATCTAATTATTAATAATGATACAATTACTATAAAATAATGTTATATAATCATTACATAATAATTATATAAATAAAAAATATATAATTATGTTAATTATCCTTCCAACCAAGTCTCCTCTCGCAAGGTTCACTGAAGGTTGACACTTTACAAACTAATGTACATATTGTACATTACACGCTTGTTGATTATATATTACACTATGATTGTTCATTAGAATGTATGCAAACAGGGTTTTTTCTATGTAATTATTCTGAACTATTCTATTATTGCTTCCATTTCTGTATTTTTTTGTTTGTGAAATGTTTTATTTTACCTGGGATAAGCCTGAAATTGGTCAATACGGATCAGTGCACTATCCCGGTAAACAAATATTATAATAAATAAACAAATTCTCACCTACAGAAATAAAATCTATTAGTGGGAAGTGCATCTCTCATAAAAGTATCTTACTCACTAATGATAGTTTAAGGTGCTTCAACAGCATCCTTAGCCATAGCTGTGTCACTGATGCTGGCCACGGCATCCATCTGATGGATGTTATATCACACTGTGACACCATTCTGATGTACAGCAATTTCATTTACGAGGAGGCACACGTCTTTTAACACTAGCTTCCTTCTTCCTGATGGTAATATTTATTGTCTGTTACCATTCTGACCTACAGCAAAGTCCTTGAAGACACAAAAAGAGGATATACTGAAGAGCTGTGATGGTGTCTCACAGCACTGATAAGGTATATTCTGTTCTGAATTAAATCAAATCTGTACACCTGAAAGTAACAGCCAGTTTTCTCATCAAGTGAAAGTGACCAAACTGTTGCCACAAAATTCAACCTGCTCTTCATAAACACAGCCTCTTCCGTCATTAAAACAATCCATTTCATCTGCTTTCACCATGTCATGTCTCCCTGAAAAGGTATATTCATCTAAAACCTCCATTTCTAATACCACACCCTCCACACCTTTTAACAGTCCCAGCACATGCTCTCTTCTAGTATCCACCATCTAAAAACTTCTTAAAAATAAAAACTACAACACTAGTGGCAGGCAGACTACTGACCAAACCCTTAAACTAGAAGGAAATGCCATTTGCTATACTGACCGACAACCCGCAGCTGGATCTTACATCCTTCCTCCTTGGAAGCAAACTTACATCTTAACAATACAGAAAAGGGGTAACACCACATAACTCTATTCCCAGTTGTCAAAAAATCTAGACTAATGCATCCACTCCTAGTTGTTTCAACAACTAATGCACAACAGTTGACTAACTCCAACCCAGCATAGTTTCGGGCCACATCACAGCACAGATGCAGCCTTCCTTAATATAGTGAGGTAGAGTCATCAAAAAGGTAAACTTGTCTCCTCTATATTTATTGATTTATCCATCATATCTCTCAACAGTCCAGATTTTTGCCTCATATTTTTGGTCTATTCCTTATAAAATTTGTGATTTTCTGGATTTTTACAGCAAATCATTGACAATTGAATTCACTAAATAATGACAAGCATTTGAGTTTCGGACTTCATGTCTTTCAGAAAATATATGGAAACACAAAAAGCTTTTACTCTAGCAACTTTCTAAGTTTATAAGAGCAATATTCAAAATTTGTCCCTATTTTTGGGATTTTGCCCCCCATTTTTTTGGCTTTGTCCAGATTTTTTGTGCTAAGAGTTTGAGAGCTATGTTATCCACTGCTTTTGATATAGTACTCCATCAAAGACTTCTACATCTCACCTAGTTCAGCAGCATGAGTTATACTGATAACAGAAAGCAATCTGTCAAACGGCAAAACACCCCGTCTTCACTACCACCCTTAACTGTTTGCATGCCTCAAGGATCAATATTAGGACCTTTTCTATTCAATGTATTTATTAACGACCTGGTTAAAGCTGCAAAAAACGCTACCTTAATACAAAATTATCAACCTCTCTACAAGAGCTATAATCCATAACAAAGGGTTATTTTTCATGTACTACAGCCTGGCAGAATCAACCTCAGCTCATATTAACCCAAACAAGACCAAACTGATCATTTTCTCTCCTAGTTGTTGCTCAGCTGACAAAACCATATTCTCTAACAACTCATCAAACAATACTATAATAAAATAGTTCCCTATGCAAAATTATTATGCGTATTCATAAGTGACAAATTAAAATTCAATCACTATGCAAAATTATTATGCGCATTCATAACTGACAAATTAAAATTCAATCACTATGCAAAATTATTATGCGTATTCATAAGGGACAAATTAAAATTCAATCACCACATAATACACATTTTCAAAACAAAATCAAACACTAGGAATACTAATTATGCCGAACCATACCTTATGGAAAAGACCAAATAGCCACAACAATAACCTGCATATAATTCAACAGGCTAGACCTGAGGAATGTTACAACAAAATGCCAAAATGACCTCTAACTTACCTTATAGGACTTACTATTACATTGCCAATCAACTGTCCAGAATTCCAAAACTTCCCAAGATATACCAGCTACATCCAGGTCATATAATATTACACCAGCCTAACAAATGCTCCTCATTAGCCCTCTTCCTACACTGGTCTAACCCCACCAGGGACTCCACTCTAAAGATCCTTACCTAAACATCACACTAAATGCACACATCACCTTCATTAAAAGCCTCAACTCAAATACAGTAAGTAAACTGACAAAATTACACTGTACATATATTCTGCAAATCTGTGAAGGTGGTCAAATTATAGTGTTTATATAAGAATAACATCTACACCAACAGCTAATGAACATTTTCAGTATTTTGTGAAAATAATATGTTGGCACTACTAAAATATCCAAAAGTCCAGTGTTTTATGAAAATGTTCAGTAAATAATTAGCAAAATTCAAAATTCACTTGCTTTCTTTTTCCTAAATGAACAAGGCACATTTCCTTGTCCGACTCTGAGAAAACTAATGACTAACTGAGTTTAGAAGCTGAAGCCACCTTTTACTGCAAACACCAAATACTGTAAAACAATACTTTGTCCTTACATAAAACTGATGTAATAATTTAAAGCACTGGACAAATACCGTGCAATAAACAGATAAAG
>NC_056743.1:993564278-993616778 GCF_019279795.1 Protopterus annectens
AATGCAAGTTGCATTTTCAGTAAGAAAGACTTGCTGCTCCCATACCAGATAAAGAGTATTTGCTACCCAATAAATGCAAAAACAATTGGAAGTTTAATGGCCTAAAACATTGGAATCAACCTATAAAATCTTCAGCATTTGCAATTTTTACATTGTTAAACATTAATGAAATAGTTCACATTTCTTTGGATTTCTTCAGGCAACAAGCTTCCTACACTCTGAAATGATTACCTTTTAAACATTATGTTTTGCTTATGTACAACTTGGAGCCAGGGGCGGCTCGTGGCATCGGGCTGCCGGACTGCAGCACCCTCAAAATAAAAATTAGAAAAGAAAAACAAAACAAAATTATTTTTTAAATTTCGCGGACTTCGCGCATGCGCAGTAGTCCCGACTACTGTCGGTCTATGCGCATGCTCAAGGCAGTCCGGCAGTCCCCATAGAGGGACACAAGGAGACGTCTGTGCACTTTTAAAGTGCACATACTCGCTGGGATTATATGTCGGGTCCGGACTGCAACAGCAGCAGTCAGAACAGTCTCGTCGTCGGGAGGGAGCTTTTACTTGGGATCTCGTCGGGAAGGAGCTTTGCTTGGGATCTCACGGGTCTTTGTGAGTATTGCCCGGGCAGGATATGGTATGGAGAACAGACAGGTAAGTGTATGGTGCGTTTTACTTTATACTGTGTGTGTTAGCTGGATATATTAGTGCTTTTAACTGGATAGAGGTGTGTGTGTGTGTGTGTGTGTGTGTGTGTGTGTGTGTGTGTGTGTGTGTGTGTGTGTGTGTGTGTGTATGTGTGTGTGTATGTGTGTGTGTATGTGTCTGTGTGTGTGTGTCTGTGTGTGTGTGTCTGTGTGTGTGTGTCTGTGTGTCTGTGTGTGTGTGTGTCTGTGTGTGTCTGTGTGTGTGTGTGTGTGTGTGTGTGTGTGTGTGTGCGCGCCCCAGGTGCTCATGGTGGTGTGGTAGGGAATACCTCAGGCTTGAACCCTGTATGCAGGTGTTAAAGACTTGAGTTCCCTACCCACCACCATTTGTAAAACAATTGCAGATTTTTGCCTCATATTTGATCTGATCTGTTCCTCATAATATCTGTGGTTTGTAAATGTTGCGATGCTTGATATTTGATGGTGTAATAGTAGCATTGTTGCCTCACAGCTGCAGGTTCTCAGGTTTGATTCTTGGCTGGGGTTCCTTCTTTGTGGGGTCCGTATCTTCTCCCTGTGTTTGTGTGGGTTTGCTTTTGTGTCCTCCCATGTTACAAAGACATGCCTGCATTACTTCTTCCTGGGCCTCTGCTGAAAATTGTTTTTTTGTTCGAAGTCAGACTGTCCTGATCAATAAATGTTAAATAAAATTGACAGGCATTTGATTTTCAGACTTCAGGTTTCTGAATGTTTAATTCCTTGCAGATTTGATGGTGCAGTAGTAGTATTGTTGCCTCACAGCTATAGGTTTTCTGGTTTGATTCTTGGTTGGGGTGGCTCCTGTGTGGAGTCTGCATCTCCTCCCTGTGTTTGTGTGGATTTGCTCTGGTGCCCTGCCATTTTACAAAGACATGTCTGCAGTATTAATCCCTGCATCTCTGCTGAAAATTGTTTTTGTTCTGTCCGCAGTAAAATTGACAGGCATTTCAATTTCAGACTTCAGGTTTCTGAATGTTTAATTCCTTGCAGATTTGATGGTGCAGTGGTAGAATTGTTGCCTCACAGCTATAGGTTTTCTGTTTTGATTCTTGGTTGGGGTGGCTTCTGTGTGGAGTCTGCATCTCCTCCCTGTGTTTGTGTGGATTTGCTCTGGTGCCCTGCCATTTTACAAAGACGTGTCTGCAGTATTAATCCCTGCATCTCTGCTGAAAATTGGTTTTGTTCTGTCCGCAGTAAAATTGACAGGCATTTGAATTTCAGACTTCAGGTTTTTGAATGTTTAATTCCTTGCAGATTTGATGGTGCAGTGGCAGTATTGTTGCCTCACAGCTATAGGTTTTCTGGTTTGATTCTTGGTTGGGGTGGCTTCTGTGTGGAGTCTGCATCTCCTCCCTGTGTTTGTGTGGATTTGCTCTGGTGCCCTGCCATTTTACAAAGACGTGTCTGCAGTATTAATCCCTGCGTCTCTGCTGAAAATTGTTTTTGTTCTGTCCGCAGTAAAATTGACCGACATTTGAATTTCAAACTTCATGTTTTTCAGAATACATAGCAGCACAACCTTTTTTTCTAGCAATTTTCTAAGTTTATAAGATGAATATTTTAAATTTGTCCCTATTTTTGGGACTGTATTCCCCCATTATTGGCTTTGTCCAGGTTTTTGTGCTAAGGTTGACAGCTATGGCAAGAACTGAATTCACTGAATATGTTTGAGGGCTGTATTCCCTCATTACTGGGTTTGTCCAGGTGTTTTGTACTAAGAGGTTGACAGCTATGGTGAGAACTGAATTCACTAAATGATAGCCATTTAAGTTTCAGTCTTCCTCTCTTTTACAAAGCAGTTGATGTGGCGTAGTGGTATGTTACTCTGACTGTTTTTTGCTCAGCGACCTTGGCAGTAAAATATATGGTGGCAACACAACATTTTATTCTAGCAACTTTCCAAGATTATACAAGCAATGTTTAATCTGTCCCTGGTTTTGGGCTTTGACCCCCAATACATTTTGGCTTTTTCCAGTTTTCTTGAGCTGAGTTGAGATGCAGTTGAGTATTGAGTAGATTTTACAAGGAGCTGAGAGCTGCAGGGAATAGAAGTTTAGTGCTTTGCCTAGTTAATACTATAGCACAACAGGTTGTGTACTTGCTTTTGATGCAGAAGGCTGTGGGTTCTACTCCCACAAGGGGTGGATGCTGCCATACTGAGAATGTTCTCCTTGGTGAAGATACTAACTATGAGTTCGTTATCAGTTTGCCATCCATTTCCTCTTGCAATATTATTACTAGCTTATCATTTTTTTAATGTTATATATAGGCAATTTATTCCTGAGGGGCAACAGACACTTTATTTTTCGATGAAACCATGAAATATAAAGGTGATTGCTAGCAGCAACCACTTCATTAGTTACAGATTTCTTTAATGTGGAATTATTTAGATGACTTACTTCAGAGATTGTGCATATTTACTGATAATGGACTGTAGAATTGTGCATATTTACTGATAATGGTGGACTGTAGAATTGTGCATATTTACTAATAATGGTGGACTGTGGAATTGTGCATATTTACTAATAATGGTGGACTGTAGAATTGTGTATATTTACTAATAATGGTGGACTGTGGAAGTCTGAGTAGACTTTTTTATGATAAATGTTCTCAACTGGGCAGTTTTGCCATTATGGGTGCATATGGTTTGTTTCATTGCTTACTGGAAAAATGTTCAAAACAAATTTAAAACACCCTCTAATAAGTGTACTGTATTGTACAAGGAATATAATTTTAGTACAATGAGGAAGGTGTATCAAAGAGCACATGTATGTTTCATATGCAAGGGGCCTATGATTCGAAAACAGCCCAAAATTAATCTTTATCTGCCACTGGCAAAATGTATTTTCTTTGAATGTGGGTTTCAATGCTGTTTCAATGAATGTGAGTTTCAAGGGCAGAGAAGTTTTAATGCTAAGTTTTCATTGTGAGACTGCATTGCTTTGTTTAACAGATGACTTAGTGTTTGTGCTGTAAAATACAAAATAAAACTTTCAAATGAAGTCCAACTCATCATAGAAGTAAAGCAGTATGCACATTAGTGTTTATGGTAAATGGAGTGAAATAGCCAAGTAATGGTTCATTGGAATGGCTGCAGAGGCTCCATTCAACCATTATTTTGTCAGGGGGGAAGGGCAGCAAACTCAGACAGGCCCAGCTGAACTATACCTCCCAACTGTCCAGATTTTCAAAGAATGAATAGATTTTGCTTCTTATTTTTGGTTTGTTGTTCATAAAATTTGTAGTTTTAATTCCTAAATGATTTGCCAGAAGTCACTAAATAATAAGTTTCAGACTTCATAACCTTCAGAAAAATGCATGTTAAAGTAAGAGCTGTTCTATCAACTGTCTCAATTTATACAAGAGCAATTTTAGTACTGTTTATATGTGCCCCAATATATTTGGCCTTGTTCAGATTTACTGCATTAACAGGTTGAGAGGTACATGCAAATAAATTGCTTTATAGAATTAGGCATAGCTAACCTCTCAACTGTCCCCAATTTTTGGCTCAAAATGTTGCTCTTCCCCTAATAATCCCTCCGCAAAATAGCAATTTTGGAAGAAAACATGGAGGGTTTACAATTAAGAAATAACTGTAATAAAGTTATAGATTACTTGAAATGCATGTAGATTCTTTTATTTTGTCAGCTGCTCAAGGTAGCAGTACTAATATTAAAGTGTCCCTTCTTTGACAGGTAGCAGCTGTATTGTGTGTCTATTTTATATTTTTGCATCACATTTTTGGTCCATTTTTCATAAAATTGTGTTTTTTGGCAAATTAGTGACAAATCCCTAAAGACTGAAGTTAGAAAATGACAGACATTTGAGTTTCAGATTTTATACCCTTCAGAAAATTCATACTAATGCAAGACCTAGTCTATTATCTTTCTAAGTTTATTAGAACAATATTTAAAAATTGTCCTTATTGTTGGGCCTTTGTCCTACTTCTGTGTATGGCTTTGTCCAGATTTCTTGCTCTTGAGGTTGAGAGGTATGACAAATGTGTCAGGGCCATCACAGTCAGTCAGAGAGATTTCAAATTGTGACATGCTTGTTGCACCCCACTCCCCCATGTAGTGACTCTGGATGTGTCCAAGCAAGGCAAGGAGTAGTTGTATCTACCTTGGATGGGGAGGACACACTGCATAAGTACTACAGTGGCTTTTCATCTGTCCTTGATTTTGCAGAATGGTCTGGTTTCTGTCATATTTTTGTACTGTTGATTTATGCTTATTACTCAGATTTATGCTTATTACTCAAAGTGCCTGTTGCTCTGTGTTTAAGTAGCAATGCTTTAATGACCATAAGGTAAGCTTGTCTGACATCGTAAGATGCAAGTAAGCTTTAATAAGCATATTGTTAAAGAATTGCCAACATTGAAAGCCTTTCTGTTGTTGCCATGCAGAGAATACTTGACTAGATAATGTATAAGCCTTGGGTATTAAAAGGACAGGATTCCATTATTTTAAAGCTCATTACACTTGTTGGAGACTTCCAGTCATCTCTACAGACTTTACCCGTAAACTAAACAGAATGCCAATCATGTGTAGTCCATAACCTGTACAGTAATCCTTTAAGCAATGTATCTTGAGCTTGTTTCTTGTTTGCTTTTCATTTTTTACTTTTATCATGTTTTCCCCATGAAACAAGTTGTCAGGCAGCAGGTCTTTTTGGATAAGAAACATTTTACAAGTGGGGCATCACATAGATTTCTACTTTCAGCATGTTACTTGGTACTTTAATAAAGCTGAATATATTATAATTAGAACTGCAGTGCAAGGAGAAGTGGTTTGAGTTGAGTGCTTCTGGTTTTTCTTATACTTGATTTTGTCTGGCATTCCAGTAATGTATTTAAAAAGTAATTTATTTTTTCATGCCTCACAACCTTTTGTTTCCATCTAGATATTAAGTAAGCTGTCATGCAGCCAATGCATTGAACTATTTTTATTCTTCTACACTTATTTTTGTCTTGATTGGACTTTCATAACGATGGTTTGCCACCCAGGGCAGCGTATTTAATTAAAGTTAGTTTTTTGTGGTTTTATGCATAGCTCCTCCCCTTTATGGTTGACCACACCCCTTCCCATTGACCCCACCCATTCAGCGTCTCCTGCAGCCCCCCTGTGATTTGAAGTCACCAGCCGCCACTGCTTGGAGCTCATCTCCTCGGGCCTCCACCGAAAATGTGCTTTTTCTGGCCCAGTGCACTTTCCTGGTAATCAATGCCAATAAATAAATACTTTGAAAAAGTATGCAACTTTAATTTGGAAACATCTGACAAGCATCTCATTCCTTTTAGATATTACACATTTAGTCACAAAGTAGTAACCTGCACTATCCACAGAGGAAGCCAAGCAAAAACAAGCTTAACATTTGAATATCAGCAGCCAATTTAAACAGAATTTGCCTTCTGCTCCAAATGCGCCTCCTGAGAATTGATCATTATCTGCTGGAAATATATCAATAATATAATCTCTGCCATCATATACCAGACGGAGTTTATTCCTAACTTAGGTAGACATTGGCAAGTTTTGGTCTTTCTTTCTTTTATAAACTTAAAAACCCCTAATCAGTTGTTAAATGAAGTTTGGTCAAATAGAATTTACAATAATCAATAACCCAAAGCACTGATCCTGGTCACAAACCAGTAAAACAGATAACTAAGTAAAGAAGCATATATATATATATATATATATATATATATATATATATATATATATATATATATATATATATATATATATGGTTCCACTTCATATCATCGAATTATCATTTCATTGAATTGCAAACCATCGAGACCAATTCGTCGAAAACCCATTTCATCGAAAACTCATTTAATCAAATCTCAAATCATTGAAAACTATGAAGCAACTACAAATAACATTCCACAATGTTTTTACTACGTTTATGCACCTCCGCCCCCCACACCCCCCGTAATTAAATATACCAACTCCAAGGTCGCACTACAGTGGGGCTAGGAAATTACCTTTTTCCCCCACTGTAGTGCAACCTTGGAGTTGGTATATTTAATTACGGGGTGGAGAAACAAATGGGGGTGCAGGGGGGCTTGCAATTCAATGAAATGATAATTCGATGATATAAAGTGGAACCGTATATATATATATATATATATATATATATATGTATATATATATATATATATATAGAGAGAGAGAGAGATAGATACAGATAGATACAGAGAGAGACCGGGAGAGAAGGACACAGAGACAGACACACACACACACACACACACACACATGCACACACACACACACACACACACACACACACACACACACACACACACACACACACAAACACACACACACACACACACACACACACACACACACACACACACACACACACACACACACACACACACAAGCACGCACACACATACAAGCACGCACACACATACAAGCACACACACACACACAAGCAAGCACACAGCGGCTAAGACCAATTAAAGGTTTTCCTCTACATTATCCTTATTACAGCCGCGGTGGTGCAGTGGTTAGCGTTGTTGCCTCACAGCAAGAGGTTCTCCCATTCAGTTCTCGGCTGGAGTGCCTTCTGTGTGGAGTCTGCATGTCCTCCCTGTGGTCGAGTTACGTTTAAAGACATGCAGGTAAGTGCGTGCGTGAATGGGTGTGCCTTCTTTGAAGGCTGGGTGTCGGGCTGGCAACTCGGCATGGTAAAAATTCACTGCCAATCATTAGTGGACCGGAGTCTCACTTTGGCGACCCCTAATTGGGAAAAGTGGAAAGACATTACTTATCTCTACATTATCCTTGCTATTTTTATCTCCTGTGTGATATTATCTAAAGCTCTCTTTCCTGTTGTGTTTTTACTTCTCATTTTCAGAACTGTCTCAAGGTTACTAACATTACATTTTCTTTTATAGCACTGGTAAAAATAATAAAAAATACAACATTAAACATATTAGTTGAAAGCAAAGCTTATAAGATGCTTATGACCAAGACACTGTTTTAAAGAAATAATTGGCAAAACTTTACATTTCACATAGAATGTACACTGTTAAATGTCGAGACGGATCATATGTATTATTTCCATCTTCTTCCTCCTCTGCCATTATCACTCCCATGTAAAGCTTTAGTGATCCAATTAGAAAACAGAATTATTGTCTGAAATAGATAGTGACTAGACACCTGCCTGTGTTTTAGTATAGGAACCCCTACGTTTTGGTATAGGAACCTGGTAACTTAAGGTTACTAAGTAATGTGGACAGAGATAAATGCCTGACTATATTACATGATTTAGCACTTGCAGTGAGATTCATACTGAACTCATGTGGTAAAATCATAACAGCAGAAGAAGCACCAATTTGATATTAGCCCCATATCTGCATTTCAAGACTTATCAGTGAAGAATCATTCCATGTTGAGGGCTGGATATGTTGTAAGCCAACCAGCACAGCTGAACCCTGAACTGAAACTAGTGAAAGCTGTAACATCCAGGCAAACCAGTGTGTTATCTGCATGTGCTTGCAAGGCAAGGGGGGTAGTCCTTAAATTATAACTTTGTATGTTATACTTTTAAAGTATTATGGCTTGTGATAGATAATATATTACTGGAGAGCTCCTGCTCTCTTTGAGTTTTTGCACTAAAAGTGTCTGAGTATACAGAAAATACAAAATACAAATACATTTTTCAATGTCACTTCTGTCTTGTAAAAACACTTTCTATTGCTCAGTGTTACAAAATATGCAGTGTCATTCCAGACACTTGCCGTTGTCATGGTTCCTCATACTGCAGAGGAAATTTAAAGTGGAAGCCTGTTTTCTTAAGCAGCTGTATACATGGTAACCCCAGTGCTTATAGTGGAACATCATAAAGAGGAAGCTTTAGCAAGTAAAGCACACGGCTTTCCTGACAGGACAGAGGGCATGAACACAAGCAGTTTACACTGCTTGAAAGTAACATGATGAAGGAAAATGCTGCCAGAATTTGTACCTGAATGTCAGAAGATACCACAAAAAATATCTAAACTTTGGAATAGCTTACCACAAACAATACTTAAGTCTACTACCTCAGCCAGCTTTAAACTACTACTAAAGGAACACCTCAACAACTGGCACTGCTCCGGCAGTAAACCAGGCTGAAATTTCATGTCAACTCCTTCTCCGTTAATGATTCTATCCCTTTTACTAGTCACCTCTAACACTTCCCCTTTAGCCCTCGACTCACCCAGTAATAAAACTATCACGCTTCTTTCTAACCTTTGTCTTCTCTCTCTTTGCATAAAAACACCACAGCAAATGTTTTTATAACTACACACCTTCCTGTTCTTGCTACATTGTTATAACTGTTGATTAAATAGCATACCTTAGCCAACCCAACCAAATGTTTACAACCATACATATTACTGCTATCATAAATGTCATTTGTTCACAATAGTCTTACATACGCACTTCCCTTGTTACTAGTTTGTACTTTTATATACTTTTTTTGTAAATCTTTATATAGCTGTGTTAGTTTTTGTTAGTTGGAGCTTTTGATGACGTCATAGGCTGGACAACACATGATATAGCAATACTTGGTCTCAATTCCATGGGTTCACAACTGCCATACTTCCATTATAATATATTTCTCATTTACAGTTGGTGCTCCCATCTTGAGAAATGAAAGAAAAACTCTGACTAATGCCTCTCAGCACCCACTCTATTCATACAACTTATATGATCACAAATGTTACAATGGGACTATAGTTTCATAGATATGTGAAGATAGTTTGAGGGCAACTGGTGTAAAATGTATAGGAAAGTGGAAGGCTCATTGTGGTCTTGGTGTATTAGAGTACAGTTTACAGATGACCTAAAAAAATGTTGTGAATAAAATATATCAAAATAGAATACATTCCAGATTTAAGGCGAGTATTACAAATACTAGAAATTTTGTACACACAATAAAAAAAAATCAATGTTTATTTCCTGATGCATCCAGAAGACTTTGCTATGGCTGCAAAATCTATCTCAGCATACTTCCCTTTAATATTTATTTAAACTCATTACATATTAACCATGTCAGCCATTATTGTACAGAGCCCATGTATACAGATGGCTGTGAGAAAAGCTCCAACTTGTAGTCTGTCATACAATATTTACAGAGTGTTAGGGGTTAGATTCAAAACAACTAGCAAACTAGTACAATTAAAACAAAAATGTATTTACAGAGTGTTAGGGGTTAGATTCAAAACAACTAGCAAACTAGTACAACTAAAACAAACATTTAATAAAGGTATTTACAATTAGTCCCTGATAAAACTACATGTGTTAATGTTTAAAATGTTCTGCTAATAAATGGTTATACAATCCAATGTTACTACCTATAGAGTACATGGATAAAGCCGTGACTATGACTCAGATGACTTGTGTTTGATTAGCAGTACAGGCACGGGGGTGTGTGTGTATCTAGCTAACGCCATCTTGCTCATCCTGGAGGAGGGAAGGTAATTCAAATTGTTGCATCAATGACACTGACAGGGGGAAGTAATCTTCCACAGACCGAATCCAGCAAGCCCATACTGCAGGCAATGTGCTGTTTGACAAAGCTTCATGAGAAGTTGTGTGCATGTATTGCCTGTCAGGCAGTATTGCATGGAGCTTGCTATCTGCCTGCAGGGAGGGGAGCTGGGGGAGCTCTTGCCTCTGAGGGGAAACAAATGGGCTGTTTAGGGCCTTTGGTCAGGAAATAAATGGACCATGGAGCTCTCACCTAGTCCAGAAATACTTGGCTGTAACTACTTGGGTGCAGGCAGGGAGTCCACTGGGTGAATCTCATGGAGAACAAGCGGGAGGAGAAAACCACAATGTTACACAGTGCATTTTCAGACTTACAATGAGGTAGAAACCTTTCCTATTGAGTTTAGTGGATCTGATTTAAAGTTGTTTTCATGTGAAATTAAGTAGGAAGAGGAAGACAAAATATAAAAGCTGTCATTTTAAGGTAATTAAAAAGAAAAAAATCTGAATTTGCTAACTAGTACATTTAATGAGACATAAAATATTTTGTCAGAAGGCACACAGTGAAGAAAAGTGCAAAAGAGGTATTTTTGGGCCTTTACTAGCTTGAACTTTAAGTTTTATCATCACCTTACTGACACATTCATTATCTACCCTATCTGGCTTTAAAGCCCGACATCACCCAATAACAGGGATTTCATGTTATATCCAACAGAGGAAGATGGTAGAATTGGGTGCCAAAAGGCTGCTATCTATGGCTGGACTGTAATTTTTTTCAGCAGATGGCTATCCACCCCTCCACTGGTTGGCAGACAATATACAATACCTTCTTCTCCAGAGCCACATAGTAGCACACTTCCATGCCATCATGCCCTGCCCTTAACTAAAGCAGCTCATGGTATTTGGCAGACTATCACATTCAGAGCCATGTGTATGATAGGATTACTCCAACTGGGGTTCATGGAGGGTCCCCAGTGGGGGCTCATAAATAACCACCATTCACCATGGATAGGTGACCTGGCATTTCAAGCTGACTCCTGTAACATCCAGGCACAATACTCAAATCCTGGTCACCGAGGTTGTGCTCAGAGATTCAGCTGTCTGTATTATGAAGTGGGGAGAGGGACAAACAAAGGAAGAAATGAATATGTTTGTGTTTGCACCTGACAGAGACACAGGGAATATCACGTAATGACTAGATGGGCAATATATATGTTAAGAGGGATATGGGATTATACTTCTGGTCTTAAAATCACAAACCCCGCAGTTCAGAGGTCAGATATGCCAGTGATTTCAACAACAACTTTGACTGCCACTTCCTAAAAGGGATCTATCCCCCCACTCAAGGAGCAAAGCCCCCTACACCCTTATTAATTATATTTATCTCAATACATTTATAACTTGGTTGTAAGAAAATTAACCAGTTCATTTTCATATTCAGTTTCTGAACTACATAGTTCACAACTGCTAGGACTTGAATTAGAATTTCAGTTACAAATGGTGATCTCTCTTTTCAGTTTGCTAAACCTTTGAAAGGACATGGTTTATTTGTTAAACAAAACATTTGTATCCAAAATTTCTGCATATCTGTGTGTGTGCCTATATCCTACAATAGGCTGGCAAGCTATGCAGATCAGGATTTTTTTTTCTCTGCACCAAATGCAGTTATATTAAGAAGGTTATCAAAGGATTACAGGATAAATGAATGAATAACTATGTTTTTCCTTAGATCCTTTGTTTTTCTCTGCTCCACCTAGAGGTGCTCATGCACCTAATACAATTAGAACTATTAATAAGTACATTAATTACTTACTGAGGAAGCCTCTCACTTTATTAACAGACATGACTGAAAGTGTTTTAAAATAATAATTTTTTTGGTGAGTGTAAGCTTAGACATATGTATTTGCTTAACACAACCACATAATCACTGGAATAAGTCCATGTAAATACTACTAACTGTTAAAGTGGTTGCTTACCTAAAAACATAAATAAAAAAGTGCTACACTTCCAGCCCTGTTGCTATGATCTCTGAAGGCTGTTACAGTAGTTCTTAGAAGCTCAGAGGCATGCTTGGGACAGATGTGCTCGTGTTTTAGTAGTATGTACATACATGTGTGTGTGTGTGTGTGTGTGTGTGTGTGTGTGTGTGTGTGTGTGTGTGTGTGTGTGTGTGTGTGTCTGTAACATGCACTTTCTTTACACTCGGTCTGCGTATAATAACTGACTTCTAAGCATTGTGAAGGTATAAAAAACAATACTGAACTTTGCTATGCATAACATTTTGTATCTTTCTGGACATCGCAAGGAAATAATAAGGTACACAACCAGTTACTATGCATCATTCTTTTCCTGAAAGCATGCTTCCCAACTGGTATGTTGTAGGCAAAGCACTATGATTTTTGGTCCTCAGATTTAGCCTTATTACTAGAGTTACTGATAAAGTCAGGCCTGTTTATAAAAATATTTCTTAATAAAAATAAACTAAAGCTAAAAAATAGTTCCCTGTCACTGACTGTATTTGGACTAAAACCTTTTATTTTGAAAAATAAGAAAGCACTCCTCTTTCTGATCTACTGCAATGCTATGAGTTTTAATGCTCGGAGGTTGAGAAGAATATCTGTAAGGTTTATTAGAAGTGTTTAACCCACATATGTGATACTCACTCCTGATATATATATATATATATATATATATATATATATATATATATATATATATGTATATATATATGAATAGTATTTCATATCTATGCTTGAGTTTAATTTTCTTTTTTTATATTTAGTACTAGATGTTTGCTTATTTTATTTTTATATGAAATTGAAGTTAAATTTTTGATTCCTACTTTTACTTCAATTGCAGCTCTTTTATTTACATTTGATATCAGAGGATTACTTTAATGTCAAGTTGAATGACTCATGTTATGATATGTCCGATCAATAGTATGAACTGCTACAGTGATACATGCTAGCTTAATGAGATCTGAGGAAGCCTCTCACTTTATTAACAGACATGAGTGAAAGTGTTTTAAAATAATAAGTTTTTTGGTGAGTGTAAGCTTAGACATATGCATTTGCTTAACACAACCACATATCCATTCACCATTTATTATGCAGGTGTGTGTGTGTGTGTGTGTGTGTGTATATATATATATATATATATATATATATATATATATATATATATATGTTTATAAAATGTGTGTGCATGTATATCTATCTATCTAGATGTATGTCTATCTATATATAAATATATAGATGGATATACATATTTCTTTGGTTTTGCATTCTCAGCCCTTTTGTATGGCCCCATCTCTGACCCTTCCCCTCTCCTATGCTTTTTGAGCTTGGGAATCTTCACACACACCACACACACCACAGACACACAGACACACACCTTCACACTTGTTTCTTCTTTTAGGTTGTCGTTTAACACTAGATGAGGGCTTTTTGCTTTCCTAGCTCTTTAAGAGTTCCTAGGCTCACACATAGTTCCATCCATCCATCCATCCATCCATCCATCCATCCATCCATCCATCCATCCATCCATCCCTCCTTTTTCCCATTTTTGCACATGGGGTCAGGGTGTCACTTCAACAGCATCAAGGTTTACACTACCAGGTGGCTAGCCCTGCCACTGCAGTTCTTCCAAGCCACACACTCACATGTACACTCACACCTATGGCCAGTCTAGAGTGTCCAGTCCAGAGTGTCCATTCCACCTACTGCATGTCTTTGGAATGTGGGAGGAAACCAGAGCACCTGGAGGAAACCCACGCAAACACAGGGAGGACATGTAGACTCCACACAGAAGGCACCTCAGCCGAGAATTGAACCAGAGAACCCCTTGCTGTAAAGCGACAATGCTATCTGCTGTTCCACTGTGCTGCCCTACACTCACACACATTTGCTGAATCCTAATTGCACCTCTGGCCTTAGAAGCAGACCTCTGTTTTTGAATTCTGTTAGCCTTCAGCCTCCTCCCGCTTCCCATCACAGCATTTTATACAGAGAACAGTCTCACTGCCATCTGTTTCACTATATATTATAATAATGTAATAAAATGCATTACCTGATGCTTGCATTATTTGACATTATACCTAGCACACTGGATCAACAGCCAGATATACAGTGACTTTGTACTTACTTAGATAAGGAGTTCACAACACCAATAAGAATAAAGATTCAAACTGTGAATGTATCACTGTTGCAATCACTGTCATTGAACGTGATCTGTTTAAATACTCTTGCAGTAAAGCCTTTGTTGTAATTTACAAGGCTATATATATGGAATATAGAAAAGTATGCATTACTTGTTATTACTATGTATAATTTAGATCTGAAAAAGCTCTGACAAGAGTGAAAGTACTCATATCTTTTTTAAACTTAATAAACTGTGGTTTAAATAAGCAATTCCAGCCTGAATGCTTTTTTCTGATTTTAATAAGAATGCCAAGTTACCTTTGACACAGGTCTTACATAAGTTGTGACAACAGCCCATTTTAGTAATTTGTATGTCAATATCTAGAGTAGCAGTTCCTCTACAACTTGTTTTCCCTTTTTTTACTTTCAGAAGGATGAAGTATTCCATGTTGGATAAATGGTCCTAATGTCAACAAAGAACCAAAATGTATAGAAAATGTACACAGGACCAACCATAGCAAAACCAAGTACTTTAATTATAAGGCAAGTGCTTTCATGCCATAAATGGCATTTCTTCAGACCATTAAAAACAAGTTTGTGTCTTTCGGCTTTTCCCGGTTAGGGGTCGCCACAGTGGAACTCCGGTCCGCTAATGATTGGCAGTTGATTTTTACGTACCGGCTTGCCAGGCCTGACGCACAACCTTCAACGAAGGTACGCCCATTCACGCATGTCTCCACACAGAAGACGCTCTAGCTGAGAATTGAACTGGACAGCGTCTTACTGTGAGGCGACAACGCTACCGCAGCACCACCACCGCGGGTTAGACCATTAAAAACAAGAAAAAATTCAAATTGTAGTTTATTGGCCATTTAGGCAGTTTTCCATCTCTTTCAACTTGCTGAATTAAAAGCCTGCGTTTGTGCTTGTTCCCTGCCTTTCCTGTAACTAGTCTAGTCCATGTACAGATTTGCTGTATCCAGGACTCTTTGTAAGCTTCTGAGCCCCCCAAGCCTTTCTGTGTTGGAGGGAAGCCTTCTAGCTTATCAGTGGGAGTGGTAAGCTGGGAGTGGTAAGCATTAGGTAGCCTATCTACCAAAAGAGGAATGGTTCATGGCCCAGAAATTGTAGCTACTGGCCATGTGGGCATTTTTTTCCCATCTCTTTCAACTTTCTGGTTCAAAAGCCACACTTATGCTTGTTTCCCGCCTTTCCTGTAACTAGCCTAGTCCAGATACAGAGTTGCTGTATCCAGGACTGTTAGTAAGCTTCTGAGCCCCACAAGCCTTTCTGTGTTGGAGGGAAGCCTTCTAGCTTATCAGTAGGAGTGGTAAGCACTAGGTAGCCTATCTACCACAAGAGGAGTGGTTCTGGCCCAGAAATTGTAGTTTATTGGCTGTTTGGGCAGTTTTTCCATCTCTCTCAACTTTCTGGTTTTAAAGCCAGTGTTTGCGCTTGATCCACACCTTTCTCGTAACTAGTCTAGTCCGGGTACAGATTTGCTGTATCCAGGACTGTTTGTTAGCTTATGAGCCCCCCAAGCCTTTGTGTTAGAGTGGACCCTTCTAGCTTATCAGTGTGAGTGGTAAGTACTAGGTAGCCTGTATACCACAAGAGGAGTGGTTCTTGGCCCAGGAATTGTAGTTTATTAATAATTTGGGAAGCTGTCCATCTCTTTCAACTTTCTGGTTTAAAAGACCACATCTGCACTTGTTTCCCATTGTTCCTGTAACTAACCTACTTGAAAGCACTAGAAAGCCTTAAACTGATACAAGCCTTCTAGCTTAAAAGAGAGTCTTTGGAGTGATTAAGTATCAGTTTTCTGTATTTTCTTGCTGTACTTAACTGTTTTCTGCCTAAACGCTGATTTTCCAGTGTTTATTGTGGCTTAAAAGCTTGTTTTTTTTCACATATTGTACTTGACTGCCTGCACTTTTAAAAAGTAATTGTTTGTTTAAATAATTTGTTTAACTGTTGTAGGCTACACACTAAAGTATGATAGCCTTTTCTGATCACTTGCAGTCGTTTAAAGCTGTTTTAAGTGTACTTTTTATTGTTTTTGCCTTATCTGTTCAAAAATACCCCCCCAAAAAAAAAAACAAAAACATTACTTGTTTCCCACCCTTCTAAACTAGTATAGTCCAGTTTTCAGGCTAGTGCTGAATTCAGGGCTGTGTTACAAGTTTCTGAGTTACCCATACCTTACTTGGATATAGGGAAGTTTCTCTGTTCACCTGTGAGAGAGGGGAACTTTGAGCAGCCATCTGTCTCTGGAGGAGTGGTTCCATCCCAGAAGTTAGTAGTTTAAAAACAGCATTTACACGGTTTTGCACTCTGGGTAGCACCGGGTTAGCTACGGTTAAATTATTCCCGGCCCCACTAAGTCTCCTCTTCAGTTTTTCCCTTGAAACTAGTCTCTCAACTTAAGCATTCAAAAAGCATCCTACAGTCCAGCACTTGCTCAGACCTAATAGCAAGCACTAATATACCCCGACACTTGATTGCCCAGCAGGGCAAGGCTCTTTATCCACCTCTCACCAACCAAGTGACTGAGCAGCTCACCTTACTATTCAGGCATGACCAAAGGGCAAATTCAGGTGTACTCTCCAGTCCAACTGGTGAACCTGGGTATCCTTAGGCAATGTTACAACTGCCGCATGTACACAGACAACACTCTCCTCCTACCACAAAACACTAACATATGCGAGAGATGCAACTATACAGCCAAACTGGAGGCTAAGGTCTCTCCACCCAAGACTGGAACAGGCAGTCATGAGGAGAAGGTTAACACTTGCACCACACCTCCAGCCTCACATAGACCTACTAAACCAGCACTGGCAAAAAATACACATAAATACACTAAATCATACTCGGAAGCTCTAAATAAAAACCTGCAAAAGCATCCAAGAGCTCCAAATTAGACACCCAAAAAACCTGCACCTCCTGTCACAAACTAGACAACACATAAAACGCAAAATCAATGTGCTGCACAATCACAGCCCTTAAGGCGAAATAACATCATTAACACACTAGTAATAGGTGACTCTATAGTCAGGCACACTGACGTCCCACTCACTAGGCTGGACAAGGAGAAGGTTACTGTTAGCTGCCTGTCGGGAGCCAGAATCCGCCACATAACACAAGCACTCAGGTCACTCCAGAACAAGTACAAATATGACTCTTTCATTGTTCATGTTGGTGTGAATGACCTGAGACGTATCTCCCTGGACTATATGAAAAGAGACATTGAAGAGCTCTCTGATCATGTAGCCCAGGCAGGTATGACCCTGACCCTGAGTAGCATCCTGCCCTCACCAAGAATGATACCCAAGTATAAAGAAAAATGATCAATTTCAACAATTGACTAAGCTTCTGGTGTCATTCAAAGGGGATCCAGTGTCTGTCAGCCTAGTACGACATGCTCGACAAGCCACGTTGCTTCGCAAGAGACGGCTTGCACCTGTCACCCCTAGGCTTTTGAATACTGGCCAAGGCTCTTGCTGCACCCATAGTACCTTTTTTAGGCAAGGCTCAAAAGTCAAACCCACCTCCATAAACAGCACAAATAAAAAAATGAGGGTTATGCTACTCAACGCCAGTAGTTTAAATCTCAAAATGCATGCGCTCAAAGCACTCCTCAGTATGGAGAACGTCGACATCTGTGCAGTAACTGAAACCTGGTTCAAGGCTCCACAGAGCACCCCAGCACTACTGGGCTACACCTCATACCACACATTTCGGCCACAGAACACGGTCCGAAACACAAAAGGAGGGGGTGTATCCATATTCATGAAGGATACCTACACCTCCAGGTTAGTGGTGCAGCATGATACCTCTGAGATCATCCATGTGCAACTAACATTGGGCAAATCTGCAATACAAATTGTGGCCTGCTACAGATCACCCTCCATGACCCAAGACCACCACTCTGCCTTTCTGGAGACACTGGAAAACATGAAGGTCCTACCATACACCCTGATATTGGGCAATTTCAATTACCCTACCATTAACTGGGAAAACTACTTGAGTACAAACTCCCAGGCTCAGCGCTTCATGGAACTTATCAACTCAAATGCCCTGGATCAGCTGGTAAACTCCCCTACCAGAGGTGAAAACATATTGGACCTGGTCATCACCAACATGGGCGACAGGTGTTCCGCACCGGAGGTCAACCTGTCGCTGGTTAGATCAGACCATAAACTAATTACTCTGGATGTCCAACACCCCACCACCACCCCGAACCAAGGAAACCACAGTGAAAAACTTTCCTAAAGCAAACTTCACCTTACTTAAGACAGAGGTGGTAAGTTTCACAGCCCCAATGCTAAAGGATAACGCTGCCCAAGATGCAGAATCCTTTACAAATGGACTCTATGAGCACCTGCAAGGATGCATGGATCATGCCATGCCTAGCAAAACCAAGACTCACTCCCCTAAGAGAAGGAAACTTGTCTGGTGGACCCCTGCCATAAATAGGTTATACAACAAAAGGAGGAAACTAGTTCAGAAAAAAAGCAAATCCCAAGAAGGAAAGACATCCCCGATCAGTATCAATAAGAAACTAAGGTCCCTCATAAAATCATCCAAGGCTAACTTCGAAAGAAAAATAGCCAAGGATTCAAAAGATAACTACAAAGCCTTCTTTAGCTATGTCAAGAATCTAAGTGGCAACTCACAGATATGCTCTGAGCTAGTGCAAAATAGCACAAAATATACTGAACCTACTGATATTGCCAACATCCTGGCAAATAGATTCAGTGCAAACTTCACCCCCCCTCTCACCTCCAAAAGGGTCCACAATACCGGAAAAGTGTAGTGTCCTGGAAATCACAGACACACAGGTGAAAACAGCCCTCTCAAAAGCCAAAAACACAGCGTCAATGGGGCCAGATGGTGTCCCAGGATGTGTCTTGCATGAACTACAGAACAAACTAACCCCCCACCTAAACACGCTGTTCAACCTCAGCCTCTCCACAGGCTACGTGCCCATAGAATGGTGCACAGCAATGGTTATTCTGCTCCATAAAGGAGGGGCCATAACTGACCCTGGTAACTATCGCTTCAAAAGCCTGACTAGCCTGGTCTGCAAGGCTATGGGGCGCATCATCATGGAACTCATTAACAAAGACATTGGGAACCTCCAAATACTTGACCCGACCCAGTTTAGCTTTGTTAAGGGCAGATCATGCCTACTAAACCTGGTTGACTTCTTTGAGACAATCACCAAGGCCATAGACAAGGGAAAGGTGGTTCACACAGCCTACATTGACCATGCCAAGCCGTTCAACACCATTCCTCACTCAGGTACTATAGAAAAACTCACCAGCCTGAACATAAACCCCTACGTCACAAGATGGGTTGCCAACTGGCTTACAGACAAAACTCACATGGTAAGAATAGCAGGCTCCAGGTCCGACTCTAAACCAGTCACAAGTGGTGTCCCACAAGGTTCGGTCCTGGGACCCCTACTGTTCGGCATATACTTCTCAGAAGTACAGGCAAACACAGAAGGACTATGGCTAACCAAGTTCGCTGATGACTGCAAACTGGGAGCCATAACTGACTCTCTAGCTGAAATGGACATCCTCCAAAAAGGCCTTACTGAGATGGACACCTAGTGTCAAAGTCATGGCCTCAAGCTAAATGCCAAAAAATGCACAGTCATTCCATTTGGGAAAAACAAAACACCCACGAATTACCACATAGGTGGCAGCCCCCTTAATACAGAAGAGGTAATAAGAGATCTGGGGACCCAGTTAGATAATAATCTCTCCTTTGACAATCATATTGCCACAGTAGTTAGGAAATCCTTCTATGCGGCCCATCTAATTACTAAAGGGTTCGCATTTAGAAATAAAGAGGTTATAGTGCCCCTCTACTTGCCACTCATCAGACCCATCATAGAGTACAATGCCCCACTTGGGATGCACCTCACAAGACACTTGCAACAGCTGGAAAGACCACAAAAGTACCTCACCAAGAGGATTACTGGCCTCAAACATATGCCCTATGCAGACCAAATGAAAAAACTCTGGCTGTACTAAGTGGCATATCGCTTACTTAGAGGTGATCTCTGCCTGACTTACAAAGCCATGTCCAACTCAGAATTGATGGACATGCTCCACCTAAAGAAATCCAAATCACTGCGAGCCACATGCTCCAGTGATCTAAACCTCATCACAAAAATAAATAGAACATGCTGGAGGGATAGATTCCTGTCACAGAAACTCCCCATGCTTTGGAACAAAATTCCTATCTAAATTAGGCAGAGCCCCTCACTAACACTCTTCAAGAGAAACCTTGACGAGTGGATAGGTAACAGAAAATATACCCCTGGGATCACTTCATTGGCTCTGCTCGACTGAGGCTCAGTTAATAAATCAATGGGGTGGCGAAAGCCAACACACTCTGGCTAGTCTTATAAATGCCCTCGGTCAGATAGCCTAGTACCAACCTATGAACCTATGAACATTTAAATACATTCAGTAAAATCACATGATAGAAAATCACCAATGATAAAAAAACTCCTACTAGCTTAAGAGCCAGTGACCTAGCACTCATTCATAAAAAACAAAACTCCTACTCACACAAATATGCAAATATTTATTAATTAAAACAAGCTACGGGCTTTCAAGAAAGGTCTTAAAAGAAACTTGTCATTGAGGTCAGGATATTTATCAGCCTGTAGCCTAATAATCCAACGAACCTCATGTTGTTCTCTGGTGTTTCTAAGAAGATGCAAACAAACTGATAGACATTCTATAACACTAAACTTAAAATAACCTCTCATGCTTAGCAAGTGCATTCCTCTCATCCTGTCTCTAGATCGTTGCTAAGTGTTCTCTCATTCTATGTCTTAAAGTCCTGTTCATCTTCCCAATATAAAAAGATGAACAGGAAACACAAGAGGCTAAATAAACTAAATTCTCATTGGAGCAATCCGCACTCACTTTAAATTAAACGTCCCTGCCTGAAAATGGGTGTTTAAAATTACTAGTATCATCAATGAAAAAAAATGCACTCCCCACAAGGGGATGTGCCCCTATCAATGTCTTCACTTATCATTTGTTGACCCCCATAACATAACATCCTCTTAAGGGACTTTTTATTCCTAAAAGAAAAATGTGGGTACTCACCAATTATATGTTTAAACCTATCACTAGAAAGTAAGATGGGGCAGTTCTTCCTGGCAACATCACATATCAAATCCACGTTATTGGAATAATGAAGAATTAACTTAAAATTTTGTGTGGGATCTACATATGAATAACTGAATCTGCCAGTTGTCCTGCCAGGAAAATAAGGTTGAGTATGCTCACATCTCATCTGTCTAACACTTCGACCCATCTCATCCATATCTTTCCTTTTATAGCTTCTTTCAATAAATTCACCTTGGATCATCTCCAGATCTAATTCAAACTCATTGTCAAAATTATCCAGCCTTGAAATCCTCATTCCTTGGCCTCTTAATACATTTCTAAAAACTTGAGTCAGATGCATGCTATCTCTCCTAAGGGTATTGTTCATCCGACAAGGTTTTCCTAAATAACCTGGTGTTAAAGGTTCCATTCATAAACTTCATATCTGGACATCCAAAAAGTCCATGACACTAAGTAAATATTTATAAGTAAACCTAAGAAATGTGGTGGTACTATGTAAATATTCAACAAAATCACCAATTATCTCTACAGGGCCCACCCATAACATAAAAACATAGTCAACAAATCTCCTGAAGAGCTTGGCATATTGGGAGTAATGACTGTTATTCAAAACATATGTATTCTCCCACTCAGCCATCACTAAATTGGCATAACTGTTGGCACAGAGTGTATCCATGGCTACTCCCTGTTTCTGCCAACAGTAACACCCTTCAAATAAAAATACGTTCTTCTCTAGAATCAACTCATCAATAAGCAAATAAAATCAATCCTAGTAGAATCAAAACAATTATTCTGGGCTAAAAACTTCTCACAAATTCAAGGCCATGATAATTGGGAATCATTGTAAGCAACAATTTAACATCTAAAGTGACCATAATGCAATGATCCAACAAAGAAAGATGACAAACACAATTATACAAGTCCTTCAAAAATTAGTTTGTGTCTCTCAAAATAGTCGGGGAGGAATGAACTAATGGTCTCAGTTCCTTTTCAACAAAAATCGAAAGGGGTTCAGTCACCCAACCATGCCCAGAGACAATTGGTTGCATTGGTGGTCTCAAGGGGGTCTTTGTGTATTTTGGGTAAACCGTATAATAAAGGTATTAGAGGAAAATCAGTTGTAAAATAATTAAACAAATCAAGAGAAATAACCCTACTTAATAAGCATGCATTCAGTGTAGAATACACTGAATTAATAAATACATCTCTATCATTCATGCTATTGTTTACATACACAGTATCATCAGAAAGCATGTGTATCATTGCATCTATGTAATAATCCTTGTCCGTAACAACTATTGCTCACCCTTATCAGCAGAGCGAATAAAAAGACTCATATCAGTCTGTAGTTCTTTAAGGGCCATGCATTCATCAGGACTCAAATTATGAAACAATTTCTTAGTACACTGACTATTAAAAACATTGTACAAATCATTTTTGCATGTGCGAAAAAATGTTTCCAATAAAGGACCCAAAGCTGGCATAAAAGTACTAGATTTCTTATACATAACAGTACCTGGTTCTGTGGGAAACAAGGTCTTTAGCATAGTACTGCATGAAAATATCTTCAGAGCCAGTATCGTATCAGCAAAGTCCACCTTTGCTGCTAGTATGAAAGACAGCCCTTTCTCCAATAGCGATAACTGTGGGGCTGATAAAACTTTAGATGATAAATTAAAAACTAGCGCTTGACCAAAGGTTCCCACATCTTCTTGATGGTTTTGTGGGATCTGAATTCTGGTCCAGAGTTCTGTTTTCTCCGTTTCCTTCCTCAACTCAGCGATCGATTCAAGCTGGGAGAGCTCGGGTTCCTTATAGGTAGAAGAAGTGATGGAAAAGCTGAGGGTGGTTCCTTCTGAGTAGCAGAGCGTGTATTGGTCTTTCTGCAAACAGCTGGTTGAGTACCATTGGTTAAAGTCATAGATGTATCATTTGTCTTGGAAACAACATTCAAATCATCAGTCCGAGAACTCTCCTCCTCACTGGTGGAATCATCAGAACTATTAATTAAAGAAGTGCCAGAGTGACATTTGACATCGGTCTTGCATAAGAAGTTGTAACAACAGCCCATTTTAGTAATTTGTATGCCAATATCTAGTGCAGTCATTTCTGTACAACTTGTTTTCCTTTTTGTTATTTTGTTTTTCATTAAGGAAAGTGTGCACTGCCCAAAAAGATGGAAAACTACATTATGTTGGTTGAACAAAAAAGGAAAATACCACAATGAAGCCAAGACTTATATTTATCCTTCCCCCACCCCCTCAAAGGAACCTATAAGTATAAGCCCACACTTCTGGCGCCCTTTTTAAATCACTGGATTCGCAACATAGTTCACTCCCTGGTCTCTGCGGTCCGTGCCTGCCATTAAGTTATATATGCCTTTTTGAACATTTTTGCTCTGATTTCACTGCTTTGAATTATTAGCTAATAATTCTGTAAGTTATCAAGTTGTTATTGTCACTGTGTCTCCAAGTGCCTTGTATTAAGAATAGACATACTCACAAGCATTTATTAGCATGGACGTGCTTAAGCTAAGACGAGTACACTGTACTGTACTGTTTTGTGTGCGTAAACCTGGTATTTTATTCCTAATCAGCCACAATCACATGCTGGCAGGGCAGGAACCCTCTCTTTGAATAACACATGTATGCTGACTAGTGGGGTAGTGCTTATGCGCTGGTATTTATAGCGTCTCATTGCAGGACTAAAACCTGCACCTCTGAACCCTACAAAAGGAGTGCTAGCATTCGCATTTATCTATACCAAACTGATCCCTCTGTGCGACGCTAGTGTGCTGCCTAATTCTACGCACACTCAGTCACTATACCCATAAAACTCAGAGGTGGTAATTATAAGTCCACTAGGTACCCCTTCCAGTAGGAAACGTAGTAGATACCTTGAGCGTTGCATCTACTTAGCCATTGCATTTCCACAGACCCAAGAAACCCCTGTATTGTGGAAATCTCTCTACTTTCTGAAATATGGCTATTATGAAAGTGGCGACATCCACATGAGTGTGCTCTAAAGGATTCTTAGTCAGGTTTGGAGTATTAGTACCACTCAGTCGCCGGACCTTTTACACAAAACACACTCACTTGGCCTGCATAGTCACTTGGTTTTCTAATTACCACTCAGGGGTCGGGAAATGGGATAAATGATTGTGTTTAAGGATTAGGAAGTGTTTTTTTGCCAAACTGTTGAAATTGCTGTTATATCTAACTGTCAAATAATGTTTAAGGAATATGAATTGTGTTATGACTTTTACAGCAACTGCTGCTAACTCATAACTGATGTATAAGCTCATTTGTAGATGTTTAGAGTGACCTGAAGTGCAGTGTGTTATAATCCTGCTCTATAATCATTACTGTGATAAGGTTCTCTCCCCCTCTTTTTTGCTACATGATAACAGTGAATCTCCTTACTTAGCACACACTTCCCTCATTTTACAATCATCTTTACTTCACTCTCTCCCCCATCTTAATTATCGTAGTAATATATTCCATCCTCTTACCTCCACCCAACAGCACCTATATTTCTTATACTGCACCTCCACCCTGCTTCTGCAAACCCCATTATCTTTCTCTGCCTCACAAGTGTAGTTGGTGTCTCACATGTTTCTTTCCTCCTTTTACAGCTAGAATACCCAGGAAAGACACTGTCCTTGGATACTCCCTAGTCCTGAAGACAGTAGTGCAGCTATCTAGCCCTCCATCCTAAAAGGACTTCCATTTTTCAAGTGTTTAAACAAAAAGTAGGTCTACCTACTGTGGAATAATTGTATTTCAACCCCTAAACTGTTAAGTACTGGCTTGCACACCGCACAGGCCAGCCGCCCCCCTAAGCAGCTAATCCTGACATATTTTGTTAGTCACCCTCCACAAGGGCACGTGATCCCTCATTTTAACCACAAGATGGCAGGATAGTCAATCAAACCCCAATTCCTAGCTGCTTCCTATAAAATGGAGAGTTTAACTTTAAACTTAATAAAGTAAAGGAGAAAAGAAGTAAAATACCACATCTTAACATTAGTAGTTCTAGTTCTCCCAGACACAGTCATGAACAGACTGTATGAGCAGCTAACCAACTCAGCTGAACCTGGGAATCCTACACTTAAATAAATTACAAGTCAAACAGCATTTCTGCCAAAATAAATTAAGAACAATTTTACCTGTGAAACTGATTGATTGTTTTTTGTGAGCGCGGGACTGGCTCGGTTTGTCCCTGTTCCGTTTGCCCTCATCTCACTATGCTCGTACCCTACCCCCATTCCCACCCACTCCCACATCAATTACAGTTATAGCTATATACCACAACCCTAGCCACTCCTCCATCACAACTATCCAATCACACAGTATATCTAATAATCCCTCACACTAATACAGCCCATCACACCCTTCTCTATACATCCCAAACTGGATACCACACCCTATATTTGAACTCCATCTCTACCATATTTCAGCCCTATCCTAGTCCATAACCCAACACATAACTAAACAATATGGCCTCTACTCCAACCAACCACCTTCTACAAACCCTATTACACACATTAGGCCTCTCTTCTCTTCTCTCCTCCTCCTATCCATGCTCTCATCCTACCACACACATCTTTATATCAGCCCTCCACCAGCATGGCAAATTGACTCAACTATCACTACCTCCATTACTACCTACTCATCACTAACACTGAGTGACTTCTCCCCCTCTCCACCACCTTCCTATCTATATGGAAATATCACCTACAAACTTCGAGCCAACTCCCCCAATAAAATAGTCAAAATAACTCACAAACTAAACAAACTCTACCTCCACATACTACAAAAACGCTCATGTTGCGGTTACATTCACCCAAATCCAGTACCCAACACTTGCAATAGCACCTATCCAACAAACCCCAATCCACTATATGTTCAATCTACCTCGTCCCTCCTCCTTCTAAACATAAATATAAGAAGCACACTCAACAAAACACATGACCTCCATGCCCTACTAGCCCTATACAAACCTGACATCGTAGTACTAACTGAAACTTGGCTTAAGCCCAACCACCACAACAATTAAATAACTGCCCCTTGCTATGATATAATACGTAAAGATAGGTCAGGAAAAATAGAGGGGGTGTAGCCATCCTTTTCCAAAGTCACCTCTCTATAGAATAAATTGAATACAAGTCTCAAGAAATCCAAGAAATAGAACTAATATTAGCTAGACTAAAACTAAACCCCAACAAACAAATCATAATAGCTGGAGGTTATATACCACCAGGCAACAACACTAATGTACTTGAAAACCTACTAAATTGGATGAAAACCAGTCATCCACAGGAAGTCATTCTTGCAGGTGACTTTAACATTGATTGGTCTAACTGTAACAGCCAAAACCCCACCACTGATATTAACCTCCATGGTTTTTACCCAAATTATCAATACTCCTACAAGAACAGATAAAACCTCTAAATGACAGTCAATCCTGGATTGGATACTAGTATCTGACTCCACTGAAGCCCATTTCTCAGGTAGTCTCCCTGACAGCCTGAGTGACCAACAAGCAACATACCTGATTAGGAATCGACCCCACCTAACTAATCAACCCATTGTCAGGGTCATACAAAACAAAAAATACTTCAGAGCTCAGGAGTTAATAAATTCACTCAAATCCTGTATATGGACTCCCCTAAAATACTTATAACTAGATGAAGCTGTAGAATACTTCAGCTGCACCTTCCTAAACATCCTGAACTCCCATGCACCACCCAGGACCACCAGAATTAAAACCAACCATGCACCACATCTATCAAAAGACACCAGGTCCTTAATGAAAGAAAGAGACAAAGCCTGGTTGCAATTCCACAAACACAAAACCCCTACCCTAAAACTAAGGTACCATGAACTACGTAATCGAGCCAAAACACACAAAAATTGACAAAACTAGTTACTATAAAACTTTGCAGGAAAAATACTCCAACACTCCCCAAAAATTTGGGTCCTCAATCAATAACCTACTACACACAGGAAAACCTTCCACCCCTTCTCCACTACTACCAAACAATCTACACAACATCCCTAGCCACTTTAACAAATACTTCACTGAAACTATCCAAGCCCTAGCCAATATCCAAACCACTAGCACCCACCCAATGTCAACAACAGCCCCCACCACCCTTTCCAACACAGAAAGCAATGCACCTAGTTTCTCCCTAAAACCAGTCAGTACTAAAACTATCACCAAACTCCTCAAAAAACTGAAATCAACAACCCCAGCAGTAGTCAAACTACCAGCAGAATTCCTACAGATTACCGCAGAGGTCATAGCCTATCCTGTGTCCATCCTCATAAACAGGTCTATAACTGAATGCAAAGTACCACACTCATGGAAAATATCTCACATAATACAACTACCGTCCCATTGCAATACTATCACCCCTATCAAAAAGTTTAGAGAGAGTAGTCCACTCACAACTAATGAATTTCCTCCTTCACAACAACCTATTATCCCCATCCCAGCATGGATTCAGACCTTTCCACAGTACTACAACAGCATTACTATCCTTTTCTAACTCTGTTAATACCCACAGAAACAACGGCCTGTTTGTATCCTCCATATTCTTAGACTTATCCAAAGCCTTTGATATGGTGAACCATAGATTACTCCTAGAAAAACTGGCCACTCTTAACATAAATTCTTTCACCTTATCCTGGTTCAGTAGCTACTTATCTAACAGACAACAAGCTGTTCTTAGGGAAAAAGTACAGTTTTGTACCTACCATAAATGTAGATGTTCGAGTGCTCATACAGCTGCAGTCATTACAGATGGGTTATCTTGCCGTCAGGCGGGTCCTCGGTCGGCCGAATTCCAAAGTCTAGGTCCGGCGTAGGTTGTCGTCACTTCTTCCCTGACATCAGTGTGGCAGGGGTATAAAAGAGGCAGCCGACGCCATTTTCTTCAGTTTTTCTTGCCCCAGATGTCAGGTGCCCCCAGAAGGAAGGCAAAACATAATGTTATGCAAACAAGAAATATAGATAAATCAAAAAACAGTAGTTGCAAGCAAATATACCATAAAAGAATACCCCAAAAAGGTTGTATGATAAAGGTGTTTGTCATAAGGCCTGTCCTAAGAGGGGACGGAGGGGGGGTAACCTGGACTGCAGCTGTATGAGCACTCGAACATCTACATTTATGGTAGGTACAAAACTGTACTATGTTCATCGTGCATACAGCTGCAGTCATTACAGATGGGTAGAATCCCAAAGCTAAGTAAGGGTGGTAGGCACTAAGTGGAACTAGGAGGAGTGAGGATGCCCTGCAGGACAGCTGTGGCAAAGCCCGCTCTAGATTTTGAGTATAGTGGAAGGTGGTAGTGCTTGGAGAAAGTGTGCACTGAACTCCAAGTAGCTGCTTCCAAAATGTCCTTGGTAGGGACCCCCCTGAGGAAAGCTGCAGAGGTAGCTGTGGCCCTGGTGGAGTGGGATCTGATGTATTCAGGCACAGATTTTCCATGAAATGAATAACAAAAGTGAATGCAGTGGGCTGTCCATTTTGAAATTGTCTGTTTGGAAATTGCCTTTCCTTGAGCACCTGTAGCATAGGACACATAGAGTTGCTCAGATTTCCTGAATGGCTTTGTTCTGTCCAAGTAATAATGAAGTTGTCTGTGAATGTCCAAGGAATGTAGTAGTCCCTCCCCTTTGTTCTGTGGATTTGGATAAAAGGTAGGTAAGTGGATAGTCTGGTTCAAGGCTACACTGGATACTACCTTTGGCATGAAGGTAGGGTTGGTTCATAAGGAAACTCTGTCCTGATGGAAAATGATGAATGGTTGCACAGCCATGAGGGCCTGCAGTTCCAAAACCCTGCGTGCTGAGGTGATAGCCAGAAGGAAGGCTGTTTTCCATGACAAGTAATGTAGCTCTGTTGAAGAAGCCGGCTCAAAGGGAGGCAGGGTCAGCTTTTCCAATATGAAGTTGAGGTCCCAAGCTGGAACTGGTGGTTTCCTTGGGGGTTTTATATTTTTTGCCATTCTGAGGAACTGCCTTAATAGGGGATGTGAGAATAAAGGAGGGTCTGTGTTGTATTGTGCAGAAATGGCTGAAGCGTGGATCTTGATGGAGGAGAAGGAAAGGCCACTGTTTAACATCTCAGCTAGGTACTGTAAAATTTGAGGTATATTTATTACCAAAGGATTCTGGCCCTTTGCTTGATTCCAAGAACAAAATCGTTTCCATTTGGCGGAGTAGGCTTTTCTAGTAGAAGGTCTTCTGGCCTCCAAGATGACATCCTGCACCTCCTTGGAGAGGAGAGTCTGTTGGGAAATTAAGGTATTCTCCATGCAGCTAGATTTAGGGTTTTGAGCTGGCTGTGAAGGGTTTTGTAGTTGTGCTGGGACAACAGAAGAGGGACTAGAGGTAGGATCCATGGTGGAGAGTGTGTCAGGCTCTTTAGGAGCGGATACCAGTGTTGTCGTGGCCAGTCTGGAGCAATGAGAATCATTTGTGGCCTCTCTGCTCTGGCTTTTAATAGAACTTTGGTCAGTAGAGGAAGAGGCGGGAAGGCATAGACTGTCAATGTTGTCCAAATGAAAGAGAGTGCGTCCACTTTCCAGGCCTGTGGATGATAGGTCCTTGAACAAAATTTTTTCAACTGGTAATTTCTGTGGGTAGCAAATAGATCTATGTCTGGCTGTCCACATGCCTGAGTTATCTTTGAGAAAACTTGAGGATGCAACTTCCATTCATGTGGATCTGTCATATTTCTGCTTAGGTTGTCTGCCAGTGTGTTTTCCTTCCCTGGCAGGAATTGTGCCTGTAGTTGAATTTGCAATTCCAGTGCTGTGTTCCAAAGGGTCATGGCTTGCCTGCACAGGGGGTATGAATGAGTTCCCCCCTGTTTGTTTATGTACCACATGACTGTGGTGTTGTCTGTCCTTATCAATAGCTGGCCTGGATGCAGTAGGTCTTTGAAGGTCATAAGAGCATTTTGCACGGCTAGCATCTCCTTTTGGTTGATGTGTAGGTGCTTCTCTGTTTGGGACCATTTTCCCTGAATGCACTGATCTGCCATGTGTGCTCCCCAGGCGTAGTCTGAGGCATCCGTTGTGATGATTTGAGTTGCTTGAGGTACACAGAAAGGGAGACCTGTGTTTCTTTGGCATGCTTGAGCCCACCACAAAAATTCCTTTTGAAGGCATGGAATGAGTGGTATAATTGTTTGCAAGCTGTGGCTGTGTTGAGACCATATGTTTTTTAGGTACCATTGTAGTTTCCTCATATGCAGCTTTGCACATGGGATTAGTAGGATGCAAGATGCCATGAATTCCAGAGCCTGCAGGACTTTCCTTGCAGTTAGTCTGGTGAAAGTTGCCATTTTGCTGAAGCACTGAAACAGTTGCCCTTGTTTGTCTGGCGTGAGGTAGGCCATCTGGGTGGTTGTATTTAAGCTGGCACCCAGGAAAATTATCTGTTGAGAAGGTATTAGTTTTGATTTCTTTTTGTTCACTGTGTATCCCAGGAAGTTTAACAGTTTTATTACAAACACCAGATGCTGCAATAGAATGTCCTTGCTGTCCGCTTGGATCAGGCAGTCATCCAGATATGGGTAGATTTGTATTCCTTGTAGTCTGCAGAAGGCAATTACTGATGCCAGGCATTTCGTAAACACTCGGGGCGCAGTAGATAAGCCAAAGGGCAATGCAGAGAATTGGCAATGGGTTGAACCTGCAAGAAATCTGAGGTATCTTCTGCAATCTTGTCTGATAGGTGAAAGTGTTCCCTCAATGTATGCAGGGTTTCCCCAAAAGAGTGGTCCTCGGGGGGGGGGGGAAGACCGAGGGAATAGTCTCCTCAGCATCAGAGTCTTCGAAAGGGGAATAGGCATAATCCTGGTCCTCAGAATGTTCTGAGGTAATAGAAGCCTGGTCTGAGGAAGGGTAGTCTTCCTCCAATCTGGGTCTTTTGTCAGAGGGGGGTTGAGAACCCCTGATGAGAGTTATCAAATCCTCAGCCATTTTAAGCATCTGCTTTTTAGGCATGGGGCCTTGAGAGGAGGTCTGAGGACCCTGTTTTTTAGATTTCATGGCTGCTTTAGATTTAGTGAAGGATTTAATAGAGAAAGTGGAAGGCCTGAAGACGCCTTCAGAAATGGCAGGCCTGACTAAATTTTGAGTTTGTCTGCCAAGAGCGGCGTCGGTATCTGCAGTAGGAATGGAGACCGAGAAGCCTGCGACCTCGGGTACTGAAGTCACCCGTAAAATAGTTTCATCGGTATTCAAGGGCTGCATAGGCACCTCGCTGAGAACCGGAGAACCAGTAGTCGGTTAAGCATGGTCTCAGTACTCAGTGCGGACCTCGGATGTCGGTCCTTATCTTTGCGTCTTTTGCTTAAAACTGGTGTCGGTGCATCCGACGGCATGATATAATTAAATTTTTTGCCAAAATAATGAAGGGCGAACTCCGCCCGGCGCTTAATGGTGCGCTTGTTGAACCTAGCACAAAAACGGCAGGCCAAGACGTCGTGGTCTGGTGGTATGCACGATGAACATCCCCCTGTCACCTCTACTTCCAGTAACCATTGGTGTCCCACAAGGATCCATTCTCGGCCCACTGCTGTTCTCATTATTTACGAATGACATAGCATCATCCCTACCCTCTGCCTCAATAGTCCAATATGCAGATGATACCACTATAATATGTGCAGCCCACACCCTCGACAAACTTCAAATCATAACCCAAAACAGCTTTACTCTAGCCGAAGAATGGCTCACCAACATCAAACTACTGCTTAATCCAAAAAAAACTAAACTTATTCTTTTCAGTCCAAGTAGATGTCCCCTCATAAACAATAATTTTGCAAAAATATCCAAAGACAATACTAATATCACTCCAACACTACACACAAAGCTTCTAGGAGTGGAAATTGACAATAAACTAAAATTTGACATCCATATTTCCCAATCAAGAAAGTAAACAAAAAGATCGGACTCCTTTATAGAAACCACCACTACGTGACCAGATACACAAAATCCACCATAGCTAGAATCCATCTGTTATCTATACTTCTTTATGCTTCCCAAATCTTTACCAACCTTCACCAAACAGAGCTCACTAAAACTGAATCATGCTAAAACAAAATTGCCAAATTTGCTAATGAAGCCACTCATAGGTCCCATCACTGCCAGTCCCTTAGACAACTCAACTGGCTTGAGTTTCCACAACTCCTCCTACTCAATCAACTTACCACTGTCCATAATCTCTACTACCTTCCTATGAAAACACCTGCCTTACAACAATTAATTCAACCCTACTCACCCTCCAGAAACCTAAGATCAACACACATAAGTGTCACCAAGTACAAAAATGAGGCTGGCAAATCCCTGTTTGCCTGCTGTATTGCAAAAACCTGGAACCTCCTACCAGATCACCTAACCTCAACATCCTCACCTTACCTCTTTAAAAAAAACATCAAATCCCACTTCATGCAAAACTGGCTATGTTCATGTCTCCCCCCCAGGCTAGTCCAAATCTACTCACTGCTATTAATACTCTCCCAAATAATGAATACTGCCATGGTTCTCTACCTCTAATAGTCTATTGATACAATGCTAGAAAATAATGTATTCTCTACTGTAAATAAACTATCTGTACCATCTTACTCTAATTGCAAATCATTTTAATCTATTGTTTGTAACTGCATTCAACTAACATGGTGTACTTTGTGCATGAATATTTGTACCTTGTGAATGTTAACTAATGTAATGTAATACTTGTGGAGCTTTTCTCCCCGGGCCTCCGCTGAAAACGGACCTGTGTCCAGTCTGACCTTCCTGGTAAACAAATATAAAATAAAATAAAATAAAATAAAATAAAATAAATAAAACAGGGTGAACTGTGAAAACTGCCAAACTTTGTCAGAAATGTTCAATAGCTGAAAAAATAGCAGGAGGCAGTCTTATTCCAAACACCACAACCAGTTTATTTAGTGTTTTCATCTCAGAAAATTCTAAGACCACCAAAATAAATTAAATTAATCTTTATATTTGCACTAACATCAGTTATCCAATTAGCATCAATAAGCATCTTTAAAAGCTCCATCATACATCAATAATAAAAATAAAAAATACAGCCATAAAATGCTTATTTAAATTTGGTTAAAAAAATCAAACTTGCTTTATCTTATTAAAGCTCTAGTTTTCAAAACAGGTAAAATTGAAACAGAATCATTAATACCAGGTTAATTTGTTACATTTAATATGAGTTGCCATTTAAGTTCACACCTTTCAATTTGTATATACATTTTGTTGGTACTAGGTTACATTGTCTATATCCGTATCAATATCTAAATCTATTTTTGGCACCTCACAGCTGATCATAAGCTGCCCCCAAGTTGCTTTCCTCATCCACCAGGTCTTCAGGACCTGACTTAACCTCCTTCATGCTGTATGTAACTCATATCCAGGCCAGTGGGAAGACTGAGGACCCTGGGACACATGCATACTGCTGCCAGTGGAGGTTTCCTTACCTATTTTCCCTGACCTCTGTATGTGCCCAGTACCATTTCATGAATGGGCCATGAAATGGGTGTTAGCACTGAACTGTCCCTCACTTCTGCAAGGGTCCCTGCCAGATCTTGAAAGCATTTTGTGGCTGCTCTTCCAATTTTCACCAGGGTAATCAAAGTGCAACAATATGTAATGAGCACGTGCACCTCCTTCCTCCTCTCTCCAGGATGGGCATGCCCATCCTTCCTGACACCTCCCTCCTCCTCTCCCCAGGTCCTTCTCTGCACCTAACTCCTCCTCTCCCTAGGATGGGCATGTCCATCATTCCCTTCAGCACCTCAGATGCCAAAGTCACTCATCAAACTCCGATCTCCTGGGCTTCATCCCCCTAACACCATGGTGCTGGCTTATGTATCTCATATTTACTTCAGCTTCTCCTGGAAGGTTTGTCTGTAAAGTATAAACGAAGTAAGTGATAATTAACGCATGAGATACATTGTACTTCATTAGTTCCTGGCATCCCTTTGACCTTACTTATGATTTATCTCTTGGAAAAGTAAGGATGTCTTAGATAAAGTTGTCCAATCAGTACAGAGGCATGACATCTGCCTGCACCACTAGTACTCTGGGTCAGATGAGAAGCAAAAAGGGTTGGACAGTCAGCTGCAGATAAACTGGTTGAGCACATAAAGAAGTTCTTCTTCCCATACAGTGCTTTCCATTCTGTAAAACTGATCATTCCCACAGCACAGAGAGTACACCCAGCAAAGCCACTTGGCTGCTGATATGGTGCCCAAGTTACACCCATGAGTGTGCACAAGCAGGTTTATTAAATGTGACAAGCCTGCCTGGCTGTGGAACATACCTCTCAACTGTCTAGATTATTGCAGAATGTCCAGATTTTTGCCTCATATTTTTGGTCTGTTCCTCATAAAATTTGTGTTTTCTGGAAAATCACTAGGGGTTGAAGTCACTAAATAATGCCAAACATTTCAGTTTCACATTTTACATCCTTCAGAAATTCCATGTTTATACAAATCCTCTAATTCTAGCAATGCTCTAAGTTTATAAGAGCCATATTTAAAATCTATCACTATTTTTTTGGCCTTTGTCCCCCTATTATTTTAAGCTTTGTACAGATTCCTCGTGCTTAGAGGTTGAGAGGTATGCTGTGGAACGTGGAATAATGGGACACAAACAGTAGGGTAGGACAAAATATGGTAAAACTCCAGACCAACTCAAATGAAGACTTTCAGATGGAATTTGCTATGTCATGAGTGCTCTTCCCAAGACTCAATAGCAGAAATTCATTTTCCAGTGCCTATCTACCAATCCAGAGCTGCAGTATTGCAACTTCCTTTGGAGTGAATGCATCCACTTGGTGAGAGGAATACACCAAAGTCATCATGTCTTTTAGCAGATGGCTGTGGGGGGAAAGGACTTGAGAACAGTAGAGTGGAAATCAGAACTGGAAGCTCGGGGGCGGGGCATGTGAATTAGGTCAGACTTTTAGTACATATGGCTGAAGTGGTGTTAGTGTGACAGAAAACATGAGGGAGAAAAATGCCACTAATTACTCATGAAAATAAATATACTTCAATTACTGGGATGGTGTTTATTCTGAAACACTAGCAAGTGTAAATGTCCTCTATCAAATCTGAGGTGCAGACACTAATGCATTATACATATGTTCTACTTGTCTTTATTATACTAACCTTCATATGACACCAGACACAGCACAGTCCAGTGAGGCCCTGGAATGATTTAATCTTCTTTTGACACATCTCACACTTTCTGGCCTCACAGTTGCCTTCCACCCACACATGCTTCTGGATCTGAAACCCACAGAATGTCAGTTATGTCAGTTAATAGAAGCACACATTATGTCATGCAAATTACAACATTTCAAATATATTTGCTAAATAGGTGGTGACAGAGGTAGTGTTGGGTCTAGCTGATTATCAGAATTTTATCTTTGTGTAAACGGTCTCTAATGGCATCATACTGAGCAATCCCATTATAAAACTAAGAATCTCAAAGAGGAACACATGAAGGTCACATGACTTGCTTCAAACAAACAGTATTTAAGTCTGATACTATGTTGACATTCAAGTCTATGTACCTGTTAGGCCAAATCTGAAACAATCGCTGTAGTGTTGTTCGAAAATACAGATGTGCCAATCACTAGTTAAGCTTCTAGCTGTGATAAGAGACAGTTCCATGAACCAATGGATACTAGTTAAGCTTACAGCTGTGAATAGATCTAAAACTATGCAAAAAAATAGAACAACCACACTGCCAAGGTGAGCTGCACCAGTATAATCCAAGAAGAAATATGTTTTATTATGACTAAACATTTTCGTCTTTATACAGGTTGAATCAGACTTCATCAGAATCTGTTTGATTCATAGATGCTGATGAAATCTGATTCAGCTTGTATACAGATGAAAATATTATCAGTAGGTTTGTTCTATCTTTTAGTTCATGGATTACACATTAAGTTGTGAAACAAATATTTGCTGCTTTTTTTAATTATCTTTAAGTATGCCCTGCAACACGGGAGTTTTGCCCAGAACTGTATGTTATAACCTATGATATACTGCATAAAAATGTAGCTGTAAAAGAAAATTACTTCCACTCATTTTGTAGATGTGGAACTACACAATACTATGAGGAGTCAAACAGCATTTAACAAAAGAACTTCACCCATAACACACAAAAATGTACATATATTATATTATATTATATCATCATATTATATTATATTATATTATATTATATTATATTATATTATATTATATATTGATCTTTTATGCAGTACTAACCCCTTGGTCACTCTGGTTGGTTAGTCTTATATTAAAATATATACTGCAAAATGTCCAATACTGATGTGATATTGTTTTTCAGGCTATTCTTCTTCTACAATACATTACATTTCTCCATGATACGACAAGACACAGATAACATAATTTCAGGTGTGATGTCCACCCAATACTTAACAATGGCTACAATATGAATTTCTGGCTTCTTAGACTACCTGTGGAGACTGTTTCTTTTTCACTGAGTTTCTGAAAAAAAAAAAAAAAAAACGCCCTTCACGGCACACATTTTTGTTAAGCTTCTTGATTGCAATTTTTAGTTAACTCCCTTCTTCACTCCCCATAGTGTAGTGCTAGTGTACAAAGTTGTTTCCTTCCTCTCACTGACCTACTTAGTCACATCAAGAGTAACAGTTTACATTCGCAAACCTGGTCTTGCAGCCTTTTTCAGTGTCCAGTCCGGACTAGTGGCCCACGTGTCATGCAGCCTCAGACCAGTTCCTAAACAAAGCTGCACAAGATTTCATCTGCAGAAACATTGTGCAATGTTAACTACCTGCTGCTGGCTACATGGGAAATGAAAGAATTAAGCGATAATTAGTGCTTTGGTGGTGACATTTAAATAAAAAGTAATAAGGCGGAAAACTCTAGGTAAATGGGATGGCAGGATGAATTTATCCTGTATAATCAGGAAGCCTTGGAGAAAGATGAACCTAGACTTAGATGAAACCTATAACTAGCTACACAATATGTAGTCCTACAGTCATAGTAATTATGACCCTATGACGTTTATTTACAACATATTTAGATAAATACTTTTGGTGGGAGATAAATGTTTGAAGTATAGCAACCTGCTGCAGCACAAGATGGTTTTGTAGCACATTCATTGGCTGTTTTCTCACCACTGCATGCCTTTCTGGAAATCTGTGCATTCAGCAGTTGTGGATACCGGCAAATAAATAACAACAACATGTGTCTTACTGACAGTTTAAATCTAAGCATTCATACAACTCACAAGCTCTACAGCAGAGAGAAAGATTTAATAATACTGATAAAATTATCTGGCTGTGGGGAGGAGTTATTAAACTTTATGCATAAATCTCTGCACTTCGTCTGTAGTTTCTCGTTTCTGCAGCCTGATTACTGTTATCTACTGTGGCTTTTTTCTAGTTAAAAATTATCTCTCAAGTTTAGTGTTATCTAAAACAGGCACAGAAAGTATTTTGATAAAGAAAACAAAGGTTGCACCAGGCAGCAGCCGTGGGGATTGTGTTCTGTTTTGTGTGTGTGTGTGTGTGTGTGTGTGTGTGTGTGTGTGTGTGTGTGTGTGTGTGTGTGTGTGAGACAGACATGCATTCATTAAGGCGCTATCCTCTCTGAGAGATAATCGCCATATCTATCCCATTATGCACCACATTCTCACAAAGCAGTAGCCTGTTTTGCTTTAACTCGCCTTATTTTTATTTACCACAGATTTCTTTGTTTGTAACTGTGAACAATTTGAGCTCTGGATTACGTCTTCACATTGTTTTGCTTTGTTTACAGCAAACAGACAAGAATGGAGGGGTGGGGACAGTCAGCACAACACCAACAAACAAGATTTTAAAAAATGTAGAAAGCAACAGCATTCGTTTTATTTAATTAACTCAGCAGAATGTTGACATTTGCTCAAACGTTTGCCTTCTAACTGCAGATCATAGGGAGAATGAAAGGTAACAAAGGAGTTAAATGGTCAGTATTAACTACAGCTTAAAAAGTCCCTGAAGTTTCCTCCCAAAACACAAGGCCACAGGCAGTCTACACCATCCCCACAGTATCTTTATTCCTTCCAACAGCACTGTACTGCCTCACTCAGCCTGTTCACCAGCATCCCTTTCCATGACATGGTGTGTTCTGGTCCTTAGAACTCCATCACCCGCTACTTTTTTCAAGACATTCACAAGCAAAACTTTTCGTTTCTTTTTTTTTTTGTTAACTAAAATACCTCAAATGTGATATGCTTTGGAGAAATATGCTTTATTTTCACCCACAAAAGGAAGGTGAAACTTCCTTTTTTGGATAGTTTGAACATAAAACAAGCTTTTGTTTGCCATGAGCCATGATGTTTGACTTATGATTGAAAAATGTCTGTTAATTAACCAGTCCACTTACCTAGTTCTTCTTCTTCTTTCGGCTGCTCCCATTAGGGGTCGCCACAGCAGATCAACTGTTTCCATTTCTTCCTGTCCTCTGCATCTTGCTCTGTCACACCAACTACCTGCAAGTCCTCTCTCACCACAGCCATAAACTTTATCTTAGGCCTCCCTCTTTTCCTGTTACCTGGCAGCTTCATCCTTATCATCTTTTTCCCAATATACTATGCATCCCTCCTCAGCACATGTCCAAACCAATGTAATCTTGCCTCTCTGGCTTTGTCTACAAACATTCCAACCTGAGCTGACCCTCTAATATACTTATTAATAATCCTGTACATCCTCGTCACACCCAGTGCAAATCTTAACATCTACAACTCTGCCACGTCAAGCTCGGACTCCTGCCTTTTTGTCAATGTCACTGTCTCCAACCCATATAACATAGCTGGTCTCACTACCCGCTTGTAGACCTTCCCTTTCACTTGGTACTCGTCTGTCACAAATCACTCCTGACACTCTTCTCCACCCACTCCATCCTGCCTGTACTCTCTTCTTCACCTCTTTTCCACACTCACCATTACTCTGAACTGTTGATCTCAAGTACTTAAACTCATCCACCTTCCCCACTTCTACTCCCTGCATCCTCACCATTCCTCTATCCTCCCTCTCATTCACACACATATATTCTGTCTTAGTCCTGCTGACCTGCATTCCTCTTCTCTCTAGAGCATATCTCCACCTCTCCAGGGTCTCCTCCACCTGTTCCCTACTCTCACTACAGATCACAATGTCATCTGCAAGCATCATAGCCCACTGGGACTCCTGTCTAATCTCGTCTGTCAACCTGTCCATCACCATTGCAAATAAGAAAGGTTTCAGAGCTGATCCTTGATGTAATCCCATCTCCACCTTAAACGCATCCGTCACTCCCACCGCAGGCCTCACCACTGTCACACTACCCTCGTACATATCCTGTACCACTTTTTCATACTTCTCTGACACTCCCGACTTCCTCATACAATACCACAACTCTTCTCTAGGCACCCTGTCATATGTTTTCTCTAAATCCACAAAGACACAATGCAACTCCTTCTGACCTTCTCTGTACTTCTCCATCAACACTCTCAGAGCAAACATCGCATCTGTAGTGCTCTTTCCTGGCATGAAACCATACTGCTGATCACTAATCATCACCTCCCTTCTTAACCTAGCTTCCACTACTCTTTCTCATAACTTCATGCTGTGACTGATCAGTTTTTAATCCCTCTGTAGTTACTACAGCTCTGCACATCACCCTTATTCTTAAAAATCGGTACCAAAACACTTTTTCTCCATTCCTCAGGCATCCTCTCACTTTCTAAGATTTCATTAAACAATCTAGTTAAAAACTCCACTGCCATTTCACCTAAACACCTCCATGCTTCCACAAGTATGTCATCTGGACCAACAGCCTTTCCATTCTTCATCCTCTTCATAGCTATCCTTACTTCCTCCTTGCTAATCCAGTGCACTTCATGATTCACTATCTGCACATCATCCAACCTTCTCTCCCTCTCATTCTCTTCATTCATCAGCCCCTCAAAGTACTCTTTCCATCTGCTCAACACACTCTCCTCGCTTGTGAGTATGTTTCCCTCATTATCCTTTATCACCCTTACCTGCTGCACATCTTTAGTAGCTCGGTCTAGCCAGTCGGTACAGGTCCTTTTCTCCTTCCTTAGTGTCCAACCTGTTATACAACTCATCATACGCCTTATCCTTAGCCTTCACCACCTCTCTCTTTGCCATGCACCTCATCTCCTTATACTCTTGTCTACTTTCTTCATCTCTCTGACAATCCCACTTCTTCTTCACCAACCTCTTTCTCTGTATACTCTCCTGTACTTCTTCATTCCACCACCAGGTCCCCTTGTCCTCCTTCCTCTTTCCAGATGTCACACCAAGCACCTTTCTAGCCGTCTCTCTTACTTTCTCTGCAGTTTGTGATGTGAACTCCAGGGTTCCTATTATATGATCGAAGACGTATTCTTTTGAATGCATCTTGATTGAACTTGAAAGCACGAAACGGCATATAAGCGATTTCTTTTTCCGAGAAAGAAATCGCTTGGCAGCCTCCATTACCTCGCCATTTTCATCACTAGTGCAATCTCAGAGTTGGTATATTTAAGTAGGGGGGCTGTGGGGGGCACAGCCACCCACATCGGGGGGTGTGGGGGTGAAGCCCCCCACTTTATGTAATGTTTTAAAGTTAGTAAGCCTTATCCTTAGCCTTCGCCACCTCTCTCTTTGCCATGCACCTCATCTCCTTATACTCTTGTCTACTTTCTTCATCTCTTTGACAATCCCACTTCTTCTTTGCCAACCTCTTTCTCTGTATACTGTCCTGTACTTCTTCATTCCACCACCAGGTCCACTTACTTAGTTATCAAACTGAAATAAATATATGAATGAATGAATGAATGAATGAATGAATGAATGAATGAATGAGTGAATAAATAAATGTTAGCTTGAACTGGAGGTGAACGATAGGAACAGTGGTTAAAAATGTGTGGTGAATAAAATGAGAATGTATAAGGCAGTTCTCTGGTGTTTGCTCTAAGTTATGTTTTTCTTTTAAGTACTTGTAATGAAGTGACAGTGAATGAATTACCTGCCTTATTAGTGTTTGCTAAATGCTATTTTACAGCACTGCTGACAAAGCACTCTTTTGCTACACCTTTTTTATTCCTTCCATCCCCTGGGTCATGCCCAGTGGCTTCCCATCCAGTACTGTATTTATCCACTCATTCTGGTCTGAAATCATGAGTTAAGTACCTTCACCACAGGTGAGAGCCCTATGAACCACTCAACACAAAGCCGGAAGTCCTTATCAGCCTAGTAGATTCACGGAGACGTGAAAGTTGGGATACATGGAGTTGGTCAGTTTATTAGATCTTTCAGACTCCTCACCTATCCCTCTGGAGTTCCTAACCCCATGGTAATTCTTTTGAACCCCTCATATGCTGCCTATTATGGTGCAGCATGCATGCCTCACATGCCTTTCCCTTGGTTTAGTACTATGGATCCTCGGCGCCATGTGCTGAGCAGGTCCATGCTCCACGGGCACAATGCCTACTGCATTGAAGGAGTGACCGCCAGTTTTATACTTACATGATACTTACAATGGTACTCATTATGTAAGGAAGGTAAGCATCTCCATGCATGTATGTCATGGTTATAATAATCATCATATAAGGAAGGTAAGCATCTCCATGCATTTATGTCATGGTTATAATAATCATCATATAAGTAAGGTAAGCATCTCCATGCATTTATTTATCGGTTATAATAATCATCATATAAGGAAGGTAAGCATCTCCATGCATGTATGTCATGGTTATAATAATCATCATATAAGGAAGGTAAGCATCTCCATGCATTTATGTCATGGTTGTAATAATCATCATATAAGGAAGGTAAGCATCTCCATGCATTTATGTCATGGTTATAATAATCATCATATAAGTAAGGTAAGCATCTCCATGCATTTATTTATCGGTTATAATAATCATCATATAAGTAAGGTAAGCATCTCCATGCATTTATTTATTGGTTATAATAATCATCATATAAGTAAGGTAAGCATCTCCATGCATTTATTTATCAGTTATAATAATCATCATATAAGGAAGGTAAGCATCTCCATGCATTTATGTCATGGTTATAATAATAACCACCAGGTAAGGAAGGTAAACATCTCCATGCATTTATGTCATGGTTATAATAATCACCATCAGGTAAGGAAGGTAAGCATCTTCACACATTTATGTCATGGTTACAGTAATTGCCATCAGGTAAGGAAGATAAACATCTCCATTTATTTATATCATGGTTATAATAATCACCATCATGTAAGGACGGGAAGTCTCTCTTTACAGTGCAAAACTGTAAAAAAGTGTACACTTGCTAGTGGATTAAGGGGTAAACAAAAAAAAAACACAAAAATGCTAAGCTAAGTATTTTTTATTTTAGGTAATCATGGTACAGTACTCAGACATATTCTAATGATATTAGTAGGTAGCAGGCAGTTACACTTCTAGATTTTTCTAAGTTGTAGACTTTTTTTTTACCCAAGACTGTTTGGAATGAAATGACATCCCAAATCATAAAACAACAGTGAAGTCTGATGAAGTACATAGCAGCATGGTAACACTTCTTATTCTCAATATAGTTTTAACCCCAATAATCAAAGCAGTGCAATTTAAGAATATAAGCAAAAGACATTAAGACTTAAGAGTGGCCCAATCTGAAAATTACTACAGTTTAAATGTAACAGACAGAAATAACGCCCTTAGAAATCATAGGGTCCACTATCAATTTATGTTGAACAGAGTACGTATCGATGGCAACTCTGAGAAAGCCTTAAATAGTGCAAACTGTTGTATATCATTCACAAATAATGGCCTGCTTAACTGTCAGAATGTGATTTCGCAGGTAGTAAGACAATTCACTTGTCTGATAATTCAAAAGGGTAAAAAAAGCAGAACTCAGATGCAAGGAGATAGCTAACCCAGCATTAAAGAAAAACTCCACCTTCTCCTACCTTCAGTTTAACTCAACTCTTAGGCTGATTTTCTCCCTACACTATGATTCCAGTATTGTGTAGGTACCTGAAACCTGCTTGTACCTTATATAACTTACATTTCCTCACTTTATTATCAAATGAAGGGAAAGACCATCACTTTTTTAAGCTTAACTTCTCACATAAGGTGCAGAGGAATTTGTCTACACTTGGCATGACATACCACAGACACAAAGAAATTTGTATTCAGGAGCTCAGGCTGCTGTAAACAAGACAGAGAGGTGTGAAACTGTTTTCCACTGTCTTTATTGCAGACAGGAAGACATCTTACACTGATTTACAGCTGCTTCCAGTGTAGCCATGCCTTTCATACCAGAACATAGCAATTAGATCAGTCAGTGGTTCAAAGGCAGTTGTCACCTCTTTTGACAAATTTACACGAGCAGCATCACAGTATTGAAATGCTAAGCTTTAAAGTTTAAATGGTTGTTGTTTATACTGCTTTACATTTTAAAATTACTTGAATGTAGTATTAAAGATGTACGTGGTATTTAGAGAAAATATTTTTTCTTTTAATTCTTATAAAGTATCAGCACATTTACCAAAGTGTAAGGGGAGGGGCTGTCAATACATCTTGGAATACAAAAGATACTTTCAACAAAGGCCTGCAATTTAGCAAGTATTTTGGTTGCTGGTGTATAATTCCTTAGTATACTATAAAACAAGTCCTGAAACACACACAGATGAGGGCCATTCAAGAAATAAAAGAAGCAGTCCTGTTATAGAGAATATATAAGATGACTGACTGACACATATCCCATTATATATGTCAATGGCATGGGAATACACCACTACTTCCTTATGTCTAGCATGACTCATATAAAGCAGACTTGAAACTGATTATGGGAAAGAGAAAGGCTTGAAGAAAAATAAGATCACATTGATATATCAAGCCCCATTGACCACCATTTTGCAGAAAACATATTAAAATTCTATAACAAGCACTCAGAGCAATTTTGATGTGTTAAAATAACTCAAAGCAGACACAGAGTGAAAAAAATAGATTTTTTTTAGTTCTAAGGTGGATTTTTCCTTTAAGGTAGAGGACTGACTTCACTTCCTTGTTATTTGTGAAAAATGAAAAATAAAAACACTTAAACATTACAATATTAAGCAACAGTAATAAATGGTCTAAAACTTCTTCTATGACGGTACTGAAGAAACAAACTCAAACAGGCTAAGTCAGGAGAATAACTCGGCTTTCATTCATGACAAGTGCTTTTGCCCACCAACTGGACTTCATCAGATCAATTTTTCAATAACAGTTTTAACCCATGGAAAACTAATATTTACATAAAAAGCACAAATGAATATAAATCATGATCGACAACCTCATACATAGTAATGAGCCTAGCCCACAACTAAAAGCTAAAGCACATTTTCCGACTACTGAGGGGAAGGGGTCATGCAGTCACCTAGGTAGGAGAGTCCAAAAGTAAAGAGCCTAATAAACAAAACAGCAAATAATGGAGGATTCAGTCTGTACCCTGTGAACATCCCCCTCCCCCGGCCTTTGTGTGGTAGAGCAGAGGGTATGGGCAAGATAGTAAGGCACAATCAACTGTTTCAAAAACATGTAGAGATAGATAAACCACATCTAGTGCCTTTCTGATGACACAAGAGCAAATGGATAGTTAGTCTAGGCTCTAAATGACAGATGTGATAAAATGAAAATGACAAAAAACAGTTAGCAACCGGGGAGCAGTGATTTGCACCATGAGGAGTGAACAAACCATGGCTTGATCAGCCACAGCCATGTGACTCAATGGAATAACGCGTGATCTGAACTAAAGCACAAAGCCCTAATATCAGCTGGCATGGCCCTGACACAGAGAACCTTGGACATAAATTCAAACCTATCATTCCATAAATAAGAAAGTGATTCAAGGGCAGTAGATCCGAATCCCCGAGAACAGCATGTACAGCCATAGCAGTCATCTTTTCTGTACTGAGTTTATTCTAATTACTAATCATCTACTGATGGATACAATCAGGAATATCCACTAGGGAATTCATGACAAACATAGTGCACTGAGGAAAGAAAAGGAAAGGGTGTCTGTCATCAGTACGACAATGGTGTTGCAAGCCTCTCGTTCAAACATGCTCGGAGTAAACAAAAGTGGGCCCAGAATGATACCCGGTGGAACTTCACAGTCCAGTAAGTAATGAGAGGAAGAGAAACTATTCTCGGTATGCACTCAACAAGGCAGTAAGCAAATCAATACATGGTTATTGCTTGAGATACCACAGTGGTTTTGTAAGTATTCCAAAAGGATATCATGGTTAGTCAAGCTTCAGTGTCACTGCTTGACAGAGGCACAGCAAAATGATAGGCATAGTTTTTATTCAAACTAAAGGGGTGGCGAAAGCCACATAACTATGGGCTAGGCTTATAAATGCCCTTGGGCAGATAGCCTAGTATGAACCTATGAACCTATGAACCTAAATGCTTTCAAAAGATCGAGGACGACCAGAACCAAATTTGTGCCTTAAGCAAACCATTAAAGACCTTTGTAAGGGCTTGTCTTAAGTTGCAAATATTGGGCCCAAATATGTAATGAACTGGGTTATGGACGTCATGATCCTTATGATGAGAATTAAACTGTGTGAATACCACCTCCCCAGATAGCTTACCAATAAAAAGAAGGTCTGAAATCAGGTGATAGCTGTCCAAAATGTCAATTTCTAATGTATGATGTTCTAGAACTATGGAAACTAAGAATGCCTTTAATAAAAATGGAAAGGCACCTAATTCAAAAGAGGAGGTTATGATCTTATAAAGGAAGGGTTCCAAGACCTCCAGACAAGAAATGGTCAATCTAATAGGACAGGGGATGTGCTGATATGTAGTCTGAAGCAACATAGGCCAGACCACTGCAATGCCGTGAAAGCACAGTGAGCACCACACTCACTCCGAATGATATAAACTTAGCCACAAATTCCTAAGAGGCAAGCTTACATTTCTCCAGCAAAAAATGCCTTATGAGTGGCTAGATAATTTGAAATATATAGCATAGCAACCACTTGGAAAAGCACTGTGTGTTGGTTAACCTTGGTGGGAATTTCATCAGACTACTTCTGGTAGAGTTCTGATTAGCATTAAGCATCATGTCTAAGCTTATGATGTAGTACTACCAACAGGAGATGAGAAATTCAGATTTAGTAGTGGTAGGACAAAGCAGTGACTGAAGAGCGAGATGCAGCTGCAGTACTTAAATTAGTAAAGTGGACAGGAGACTGGATGGAATGCAGGGATTGAGGAAGTGCTTTGTCTCCTAAGAAGCATTAAACAAAAGAATACCACATAGTTTAAAGCTGATTCTGGCCACATGAAGTTTAGTCCTGTCAGGCATCCTCAGGCAATTATAGAGAAAAAAGTCGGCCTATTTTCTGATAATACCAAGATCAATTCAGTGGTTAAGGATGTGCAGCCATTGTTCACAGTGACATGAAGCCTGCAAGATGGGCACACAAGTAACAGCTTTGGCTCAACAAGAAAAAGTGTAAATGTGTTCACTTTGGTGGTGGGAACTGATGGATGACATATAGTTTGTGAAGAATACCCCAATGGCAGATAAAGGAAATTGAAGAACTAGATGTTTTAGCTACCATTACACTGAATTAAGCCTTGCAATATGATAGGGTAGTGCAAAAACACAGCATAATGCCATGACATTTTGAGAACGTTCTAAATTCTAGAGATGCAGATGTTATCAGCTCACTGTATATATGGCACTAGAGAATAGTCTCCTTCAACACCCAAAAATCCACAGTAATATCTTTCACAACATCTTGAAAGACTCTCCGATTCTTCTCCAGCTGTACTAACTAACTCCAGTGGACAACAACTCCCTATTGTCTGCTAATTGAAATAGCTAGGCTTACCTTAGACCAATCACTATCTTTCTTGCCCCATGCTGACCTTCACTTACAAAAAATTCTACCTCAACTTAAAGTGCCACATAAAATTTCCCACCAATCCAAAAAGGAAGCTAGGCAGGCCATTGCAATGAATGCATTACTATCTCAGCAGGAGTGCACCTTATAACTCACAGCACTCCTCTCTTCACAGAGCACTCCATCATTCAACCAAGTGAAGGATACTTAGATTCATAGGTGTTGGCACCAGTCACCACTACATAACTATTACAAAAATGTTTTACACTTATGGACAGAGCTACATTTTACTAAATGCATTAACCTTCCAAATGATTTTTCATAACATTACTTAATGTCCACCATTAAAGAATACATTTCAAACAAAAAGCAGCACCAAAGTACTCCTTGGGACCCACAGAAAATTTCTTTATTAAAGTAGCACTTGCCTCTTGGAGCAATCTCCCAGAAAAACTTAACTTTAAATACCTCAAAGAGTTAACAAATGTGATTGCATTAGTAAACCTGATTGAAGGATAGTTCTTAATTTAATAACTTACTGCTCTTCCTGCCTGTTTTCTTGTAAGCTGACTGGGAAACATTACAAATATGTAAACATGTCTTTAGTATTTCATTTTCAATTGTTATACATCCTAGAGGAAGAACTGTATACATTTCGATATAGTGTCTCTCCTTGGCTTATGCGTAAATATACATAAATTAATGTTGCACATGTAATTTTGCACCAATTTAAGGATCTGCAAACCATTCCCAAAACACTTTCCTCAATTGTCTAGATTATTGCCTTTTAGTTTTGGTCTGTTCCTTATGAAATTTCTGTTTTCCTGTCAAATCAATGAGCGATGAAGTTATTAAATGATGACAGACATTTGAGTTTCAGAGTCTATATCCTTCAAAAATACATGCTACTTCAAAAGCCATTGTTCTAGTAACTTTCCATGTCCATAACAGCAACACTTAAATATTTGTGTCTATTTTTGGGCTTTTGTAACCCCATTATTTCTGGCTTTGTGCAGATTTCTTGCACTGAGTCATCTTCTCTCCTAGCTTTTCCTGCCTTGCTTCATAGGAACCCCCAGTAGTGTGCTCGCATTCCCCTCAGCAAAAGTTTCATCCTGTGTCTTGGCCAACCTCCAATCAACCCAAGGCTGTCTCGTTACCCTGCACTGTGAGACCCTGCTTTCAGCTACACTAGTTCCCCTCAGCAAAAGTTACATCCTGTGTCTTGGCCAACTTCCAATTAACCCAAGGCTACAAGTTACAAGAAACAAATTCAAATATTATACCATCCCCAAATGTTTGAAAAAAAAAATACAGGATTTAGAACTTACATTTGCATCCTTCCTAGATTTAGCATAGGTGCTAATGCAGGCTGTTGTAACTTTCTGAACACAGCGTTCATGCACCGTATATTTACAAACTGGAAAAAAAGAAGAAAAAAATGTTAAACACCTAACCGCTGTAATACGGTGAGAGCATATAGGTAGCTTGTCATACGTTTCTTATGGGTGACTCTACTGGGGAACAGGAAAACCTTACTCACATGGCTCTTGGCTAAGCTGCATTACAGAAATATGCTATGAAGCCTTGCATACAGTTTTAAAGGTGGCATATTATGGATTTAAGGATAGTAGAAGGAAGTATCGCCTCCCTGGATGGATCCTTGCTGTGTTAATGGCTCAAGGCTGTCACCTGCTCAGTTTATAGAAGAAGAAGAAGAAGCTGCTTATAGCCACACAACATCACAGATGCCAAGTGACACACATGACAGTAGTAACTATGCACTGAGATAGAAAAAAAAAAAGTGTGTGTGTGCACAAGTGTATGTGCATATGCATGTATGCATACATGCTTGGTTTTGGGAAGTACGGAAACAAATCTAAATCCTTGAAGTAAGAAAAAGACTACAGCACAGGGTATATTATGAAGTGTTAATGTAGCAACATTCTTCAGAAAATACAACAGACCATATAAGTTATTGGTCGTAGTGACAGCGGGGGAAAAAAAAGAATATCACAGTGCCATCTTGCCTCCATCAATACTACTCATAATTAAACTTTATGAAACAAAATCAGAATGAGGTCATAAAAATGGTCACTCTGCTTGGTCAACAGATGGAAAACAACTTGTAAGATTAGATGTCAGATTGAAACTCTGACTTCATATATTGCATTTCTGACAAAAATCATCAGCAGCAGAAACCTCTTTCTCTCTCTCTGTAGTGTGTTGGCCGTACCTCTCAAACTCCAAGCATTAAAATCTTCGACTGACCTTTAAAAAAAATCTTAACACAGGTTCAGAAAGAGGAGCACTTTCTTATTTTTCACAATAGAGGGTCTTTACATAATAAAGCCTATACAGTTAGTGATAGTTAACTGTATAGGACCTATACACTTAATGGAATTTAATCTTTGTATGGGCTTAGTTTACATATTTAATATAGAATGTGCCCATAAAAAGGTCTGATTGTATGAGGAAGATCATAAATGTAAGAGTAGCAAGGCTAAATCTGAAGACCAAAATCATCACTATGCCTAAATCATAACAGTTGAGCGGTATGTTGCCACCATTTTCAGACAGATACTGTTGTGCTAACTGCTTTCCACATGTATAACATGAGTTACTCTGCTTAGACTAAGAAGAGGTGCAACACTCATGAAGCTCTTTCATGAATATGATAGAGGTGCAGTGTAGAAAATAAAATTTAACTTAACAGTAAAAACTGTGGTACAGGCATTAACACATTTTTCATTCATTCATTCATTCATTAATTCATTTACAAGGTACCACTTAATCTATTTACAATTCCAGCGTCACAGGGGAGCTAAAGTCTTTTTAGCATTCTGTGGGTATAAGACAGTGAAACTAATACTGAATAGGATGTCAGTCTGTTACAAGATGCACACACAGGCTCACTCATCCAAGGCATGCACACCTACAAGCAAACATTATCAGGTCACCTACAGTATGTCTGTGGGATATAAGAGGAAGCTGCAGTGCAATGCAAAGTCATGCAGACACAGTGAGGACATGTGCCATCCACACAAAAGCACAACAGCCAAGGACTGAACTGGAGAACCTGGAACTGTAAGGCATCTGCACTAAATACTGTGCAACTATTCTGCCCATACACCCCAAAAATTGTACATATAAACAGTATTTACTCACATGTACAGCACAAGCCCTGCTTTCGCAGGCCCACCAACAGACTGTGGCACAGGTTGCAATATGCCGGCCGGTTAAAATGTTTCATCCGCCACACATGCTGTCCATCATCTTTTATGTCCTGTGTGGAGAGCACAGCAAAGCCAAAGTTATGCATCTACAGTTCGATTCATCACCAATGAACAAAGAGCTTACTGGAGCATAAAAACTCCCCCTAATCAGCCTGCTGTATAGATAGCAAAAATAAATACAAAATGTTATAGCAAAACTTGGGGTGACACATCCAATACTACATATTACAACAACTGAAATGAGACAGGCAAAATAAAACAAACTGCCATATTCTTATATCAGGAATTTATATACAGTGTGTGTAAAGCACATATCTGCTTCTATTGTCTAAATATGTCAGGTGATCAGGGAATCTCATTCCAGCATCTTCACATCCTTGTCATAGCTGCATTATGTTTGAAATTGTGACCTCTAAAGCATGAGCAGGCAGCTGATTTGAAGAGGTGTTACTTTACAGAGTGACGTCTAAGGCACAGTGGTAGTGCATTTCAGAGTTCTGCACAATGAATACTAAATGCCTTACAACTACAGCACAAGGAATGCCGAGGATGTTTAAGTGCAAATTTAGCAGATTCTTAGGGGAGATTCTTAGTCAGAATTGAGTGTGTGTGGGAGTAGGTAATAAATTAATTGAGTGTTTTGTAAATCAGAAGTATTGGTGATCTACAGCTGACTTATCATGATCTGGTGTGAGCTTGTTACTGACCTTCATCAAGTTAATATTTTAGAAACTGAAAGAGGGCTTATAACCAAATAGCTATTCAGGCATACAATTTAACAATGGATTCACTTTCCTCACCTCAGGACACACACTTATCAACATGCATACCAAAAGTTCCTGGACCAAAGACCTGGTTGTGTGTCACAGATGGCTGGAGATCTGGCTGCTGCACAAACATCCTAAGTTGAAGTAGTTACCAATGACTGGTCCGATGCAGACGGTTTAATAGGAGTGAGTGGAAAGTTGTGGTTCAGCCATCTTGCAGGACAGTTTGTGAGAACATCTGCACTAGCAGTATCTCCTGGCAGAGGAGCAGATTCCAAGAAATCGGAATCCTGGGGCAGTATGGTGCAGCATCAGGTACCACAGACGTGTTAACTTGGAAGCACATATGAGTGCAGCATCAGGCACCACAAATGTGTTAACATGGAAGCACATACGAGTGCAGCATTGGGTACCACAAATGTGACTGCAGCATCAGGCACCACAAATGTGTTAACATGGAAGCACATATGAGTGCAGCATCAGGCACCACAAATGTGTTAACATGGAAGCACATACAAGTGCAGCATCAGGTACCACAAACGTGTTAACATGGAAGCACATATGAGTGCAGCATCAGGTACCACAAATGTGTTAACATGGAAGCACATACGAGTGCAGCATCGGGTACCACAAACGTGTTAACATGGAAGCACATACGAGTGCAGCATCGGGTACCACAAACGTGTTAACATGGAAGCACATACAAGTGCAGCATCAGGTACCACAAACGTGTTAACATGGAAGCACATATGAGTGCAGCATCAGGTACCACAAATGTGTTAACATGGAAGCACATACGAGTGCAGCATCGGGTACCACAAACGTGTTAACATGGAAGCACATACGAGTGCAGCATCGGGTACCACAAACGTGTTAACATGGAAGCACATACGAGTGCAGCATCGGGTACCACAGATGTGACTGCATTATCAGGTACCACAAACGTGTTAACATGGAAGCACATATGAGTGCAGCATCAGGCACCACAAATGTGTTAACATGGAAGCACATACAAGTGCAGCATCAGGTACCACAAACGTGTTAACATGGAAGCACATACGAGTGCAGCAT
>NC_056743.1:993621778-993636778 GCF_019279795.1 Protopterus annectens
TACTTACTGGTTCTAAGACTACCTTTCTGACATTTTGGAGTTAGGACTGCTGCATGCATATCTTCTGGCATTCTCCTTCACAAAGGTGACACTTAGGGCTATATTCTGGTTCCTTTGCCTTTGTCTCTGTTCACAAACAAATGCCCTAATGATCTGCCCCAACTTCTACTCTTACATTATGCTGATGTTATGGCCATGCTCCAACTAGCTTCCATTCTTTCATGAATTAGATTAACAATAAAACACTATTGTTTGAGCTCAGCCAAAACTAAATTCATGTTTTTTGGGGAAACAAAAAACTCTGGAACACACCAAAGACTTACTAAAGTCTCAAACTCTTTAAAGATTAGAGATCTTAACAATGTTCCAACAGAAACTGCCACCTTCTTTAAATACTTATGCACCCTGAACTTTCATATTTCCTACTATTCTAAGCATGAAAAATATTGTACTTTCTCACCATTACAGCTACAGCAGCCATAAGAAAAGAAATCCTACTTGCTCAGCTAGAACATGTCCCCACCTCATAGCTGCCGCCTCCAATAGCAACATAAAAAGTATTCATACCACTTCCAACAAGATATGTAGAGTCATTATTCTCCCCACTAGAAAGGAATATCACTGCCAAACAATTAGCAAATCCAACTGTTTTCCTGTTAAAAAAGAGTTAATAGTTTACATCTTTTGTTAGACCTTCAGCTATATAAACTCTTACAACATGAACCTTATATTCATTGGCTGTTAAACCATGCAAATCTCCTTCTACAACCTTAGTGATTATGGTCCTAAGGGTCCACTTTTGGTAGAGCAGTCTTTTTAAATTGTTAAAACAAGGGCGCTCATTCATCAGAGAACACATAAATAAGATTTGTAAACTAAATACTTGTATTATTCCTCCTGAAGCAAAGGTTGCTGCAAATGCTCACCGTGCTGATTACTTCTTTATACTATCCAGTTTTAGGGGGTCTTAAACTTTAAAGGACAACCTAACCCTGCACCCCTTTTAACTTACAATCAAAACTAAACTTGAGTGCACAAACCAGAGCTTCTCAATTCTCGGGCCAGTAAGTCCCACCATATCTCTAATACATTCCTTCACATACCAATTTCTGCAAAAATGCAAGTGCTTCCCCTCTAGTCATATAACCTAATGACATCCAGTTATTCTCCCTAATGACCTCCTGTTATTCTCTTCCCTTCCTCAACCATCCTCATCCAATCAACTCTCACAAATGATCACATTATACTTGACATCCACTAAAATTCTTTTAACTCCCTCCCCTTTTTATTGTATACACTTAGTACATACAATTTGTTGAAATTTGTCCTTATGTAATGTGACTGGATATTTGGGAAAACTTTTGTCTACTGTTCTCATGTTATATGTTGTCTTATTAACAGTTTATGCTTTCTTTTGATTACACATCTCTTCTGCTTTGTCATGCTTTTGTATTTTCATGGGTTGAGGTTGAAATTGGTCACTTGTGACTAGTGTTCTACTGGTGTTCATGAGTTTATAAGTTCATAGGTAAGTACTAGGTAAGTACTAGACTAGCTGGTTTGTGGGCTGTTTTAAGCTTAACCAATTTCTCATTTTGTGCTTGAAATAAGATATCCCATTTGGATATACATTGGGCTTACCCACCACATGGTTGATAATTATATATTTTCCCTAAGGAGAGTAACTGGGATCATACCACAAATAATTTGAGGGGACCCCTCATGCATGGAATAAAGCATTTAGGAGCTGCCTCTGTCCATTGGCAGTACAAGAGGTAGTCCAGGGGTAAATGTTTTATTTCCCATCCATAGATCTAAGTTTTGCTTGAATATGAGCAGGGATGAACTTTGTTTTATGTGGATGGGGAATCTGTTCCACAGCAGCGTTATCCTTTGCAAGATATAACTGTCCCTCCACACCATTCTGCTGCTGTTACAGAAGAGATTTAGAACCATAGAACAAGTATTTCTGATGCCATTTGACTTTCTGATGTGCAGTAAATCCATCAGAGGATACTTTGTATGCCAGACACAGGTCACCGTTAAGCAGTTTGTAGGATACCAAGTATAATGACAGGGTTTTGAGTCAGTCTATGTAGGACATGTTGTTTAGGCCTTGTATCCATTTAGTAAGTTAACTTTGTGGGCGTTCTAGTTGTTGTAATTGTGGTCATCGACCATGTAGAAATGGATGATAAGAGACCTTGGGGCCTATATTTAGAACTGAAAGAATTGAAATGGCAGATAAAAACACAAGCTGACATTTGGCCTGGAACAAATGAGTGCAGCTCAGTAGCCCCAGTTCTTAAACTAAAAGCTTTACAGAGAAACAAAACTGAGTGACCTATGCCAATATACTTTAATATTGTGGTTATTTCAAGTGGAGCAAAGCATGATTTATAATTTATAACTTGAATCCCCCTTAAGCACACACATTAATACATGCATAGACTACAGTATTATTATTATTATTGCTGTGCTTCGCAATATAAGTAAATATTCAGATGTATTCATCTGATAAAATGTTCCTATATATCCTATATAACATATCTTATTTTCATATATTAAATATATGTACATAGCATCTATTATTCCCTTGATTTATTATATGAATTTAACGTATTTAATCATATTTACATAAATTTATATATATGCTTCATACATATGTTTTAATATTTTAGTACATTTTTGTCAAATATGCCATATGCATTGTTCCTTTTTAAAGATTTCATATATACATAAAAGATATTTCAGTTCATGAGCACATGAATTATACAAAATTTTGCATAACTTTGCATTATACATACATTGTGGAAGGTTTTTATGTTTGTAAAGAAATATGTTTTTTAAGATTTTTAAAGATTTTTACAAAATGTTAGATATATTTCAATCAATTTAGGCATACTATCAGTGAGCAGGATTAAGATACAAGTAGTTAATAATGAAATTTAACAATCGATTAATTAGATACGTATAAAAGGAAGTGATGTACATGTTTTGAATTGTCTGATGAAGTTTAATATAGATTAAACGAAAGCGCTTACGGAGTTTTGTGATTTCAAACGGAGTATTGTAATAATAAAGTGTGTGTTTCTAGCATCGTGGATTTTTTCATTCAGTCTTTTGGGTCAAGGCTCATTCGTTTTAGTGTTCTACAGTTTGCTTTTCTTGTTTGTCTACAGGGCTTTGAGTCAGTCTATGTAGGACATGTTGTTTAGGCCTTGTATCCTTTTAGTAAGGTAACTCTGTGGGCGTTCTAGTTGTTGTAATTGTCTGCACATATACATCCCAATGTGGGCATTATATACAATGATTGGCCTAATAAGGGCTGGGTAAAGGGGGACAATGACATCCCTAGACCTAGACACAATATCTTTGTTTATAAGCTGTGCAATACAGAATGACTTTCTTACAACAGACACATGTTGGTCAAAAGTTAGGTTACTGTCCACATAAGTTCCCAAATACTGAACAACTGAGTAGACTGTTAGGGGGATATTGTCAATGCTGTAGTTCCCTGGTGTAGATGACTTCCCAAAGGATACAATAATGCATTTTTTGACATTTAGCTTCAATCCATAATTTTTGGAACCAGCTATTTATTTGGAACAAACCTCCCTGCAGGATAGCTAAATCATTTGTTGATTAAATTACTGCTCCTAGCATGCAGTCATCTGCAAACACAGTCAGCAAGAGCCAAACAGGAAAGGTCCCAGCACAGACCTTTCACCAGTGACTGGTCTCCTTGTGGTGGTAACTTTTCCTATTTTGATTATCTGTATCCTATGGTGGGGAACTGTGTCAAAAGCTTTGGCCAGATCATGGTATGCAGTGTGTACCATTTCACCTTCATCCATTTCTTAGATGGCCTTTCAAAAAAATCCATCAGGTTGAGTAAGCATAACTTACCCTTGATGAATTCAAACTGAGATGGGTCGAGTGGTTAGGAGGTTATCTATGTCATGATTGATGAATTCCATGTTAAGTCTCTCCATGGCTTTGTAGATGATGCTGGTCAGACTGACGGGTCTGTAATTGCCTGGTTTTGTGGAAGGTCCTCTCTTATGTAGGGGATGACTGTAGCTGTTCTCTGTTTGCTTGGTATAAAACCTGTGACACATTTGTTTTAACAAATTTAAATACAAGATACAAAATTTGAAAAAAAGAGGACATTTTCTAGGCCAAAAAATATATTTAAATACCCTTCACTGTGGGAACTGTTAAAAAATTATGGACATTTTGGAGCCAAATAAGCCTCTGACTACAGCAGTGTGCTTCATTACTCCCTGAAAAAATCCTAACATTTCGTACTTTTTTACACACTACTGCACACTTCAGCAACAGCACTCAAGTAATACAGAAAAGTGGGCTGATAAACATGCTAGGCTATCCAAAGAAAAGCGTATTAAGTGAACTGTTAAATGCATGGCACTAAAGATTTATTATAAGGAAACAAACTAAGACACAGCTAGCCATTATGTAATGATCCAGGGGAAACATAAGTACATTTGCAAGAGTGTGTATCAAACAAGACATTCCTTCCTGCGCATTAACAGTTTTAATGGTTCATTTTACTCTTGCCATTAATTCTTAGGATCCTGGCAACATATGCAGACTTGTAGGAATGCCTGTCAGCACACATTATTTGCAGGCTGAGGCTTCCTACAAATGTAAAATAATGCACTTACTGATACCATTTTGATATCATCCTTGTTTTTAAATCTTTAAAGTCTGTAAGTTTAAGCAGTGTTTTCTTGGCCATACCACATGAGTACTAGAAATGACACTGCTTAAGGGATGAATGTTAACTTTTTTGCTGATATGCAAAATTGTTAATCTCACCTTCCTAAATAATATGCTCCATTTTGTTTCTTTTTATTCAATGCTATTTTTCTGTTAGGAGGGAGTTGACACCATATGTGCAAATGCTTTCTGTTTTGGCAAAGTAAGATATCATGTAATACTAAGCATGAGTATTAGAAAGATACAAGATCATTTGATCGCATTTTAATTTTGCAGAAAGGTAACACTGATTTGATAGTTAAATGATGAACTTGTATCACAGCACATGTGTGGTTTTGGTGGCCTGTCGTATGGATCTCTAAAAACTTCTGATGCAGGAAAATGTGATATAATTTTGGAAGCACTAGGAAATATTGGCCTAAGAGATGGTTTGTTGAGATGTCATTCTATGAGAAAATCAATACTTGGAGGAAACAGGCATGTTCTATAAACATCCAAACTAGGACTATTTCTTGCTTTTGTTAAATTGGTAGAATAAGCATGTGAAAATTCTTCAGTCGTCTTGCATGCATGTGATGTGGTCGCATTGACAAGAGATTCCTAAGAAGATATTATTTCTGTGCATTAATTATCTTATACAAATAACCCAATGTTAAATTCGACTAACATTTGTTCAGAAAATGTTAATATTTCATGAAAAAATTAGATTTTATGGCACTGCTTGGGACTGTAAAATAGTAGGTATGAACCTGCCCTTGATGAAACCAAAATGGGTTAGATCCATTGTCTGAAGGTTTCCCATGCAATTATCAATCATTTCTATGATATTTCTTTCCATGTCTTTGCATATGAGACTAGTAAGACTTAAGGATCTGTACTATCCAGGGTCTGTTGATGGCCTGCCTTTGTGAAGAGAGAAGATGGTTGCTGTTCTCTGATAAGGCATGGAAGCCTGTTTGGATGCTATGGTTAAACATTGATTCCAGAGGGCCTGATAGGTCATGTTTCATGTTATTTAGAAGGCAACCTGGGATATTGTCAGGGCCGATCGATGCAGTCTTCTTACAGTAAGGGGACTTATGATACTTCTTGAGGAGATGCTGAAGTGGAGAGTGGGGTAAAGGTAGAGCTGTATTTGTCTGCTAAATCTTCTTTCTCAGTTAGGTGGCTCCATAACAATGAGCTCTGCTTTTTATTTAAAAAAAAAATGATTGCATTGTTATTTAGGGGGTGTTCCCATTTTCTGACAGGCAATAACATCCAACAAGAAGAGATGGTGTTTAAATAACCATGCTTCATGAATGGACACAGATTTGATCTTGTGTGACTCACTGATGTCTTTCTGTGTCAGGAACAAGTTTATTTTTATTTCTGTCCTTCCGCCTATCCTTTCGTTAAAATGTCTGCATTGTTATTTTGTGGTGTTTCCATTGAATGACAACTGACAACATCAACAAGAAATGATATTTAATGTTTAAACATCACCTTTCTTGAGTGGATACAGATTTGGGCTTGTGTGAGTCACTAACTTCTTTCTGTGGCAGGAACAATTTTATTTATTGTTATTTCTGTCCTACCTCCTGTCCTTATAGGGACAATGGGGAGACAGCTGTCTTCTAATTTTATTTTAAAGATTTCCTGAATTGTTAATCAGGGGTGTGTTTCCATTGACTGAAAGCCAATAACATCAACAGGAAGGAGTATATAGGATTTAAATATCCGTGCTTTTAGAGCAGATGCAAGCAGAATGTCCACTCTCGTCTCACATCAACTAGAAGCACAAAGACAGGATTTGCATGACTTTGCGTGATACCATCATACCAGTTTACTGGCTGATTGGCGTTCACATTCCTTTCCTATTCTGGAAAGTCTTTTGGAAGTAGTTTGTACAGGAACATTAAGAAGTAATATTTTCATACAATATTTTTGAAAGGACAAAGACTATTTCATTTTTGGTGACACTTCTTTTACAATTTGTGTATCATTTGTGGATTGATTTATAGATTAATTTATTTTGTATATATTGAACTTTTACTCAATTTAGATGGAGTATTTAAACTCGTACGTACTTGATGACTTTTAATTAATGGGTATTTAATTAAGTGTAAGGGGTATAGTGTGTTCATAAAAATGATACTGCTCTTAGTCTTACTTGTACAAACTGTGGTAAAGTAAATGAATTAAGCATTATCTTAGAATGTAAGAAAATGGACTCTTGATAAGTGTGCTTGTAGTAATGGTTTGAGAATAAGGCCAGTCACAGAGTTTGTTACTCAGTGGAGGGAGGATGGTAAGTATGAAGCTGTATTAAATATTACTACTATACAATCTCATAAACAAGAGGTAGATATATTAAATATAATGCAAACCTCAAAACATGATGCAGAGACATTAGCTGATCCAATTAGAGAGGACTTGGTTTTTCCTCTTCTCTCAAAAGATGGGAATGTAGATTGCAGGGTTTTGTGTAATATTTCTAACAAACATGATCCAAGAAGAGAAAAAGAAAGCTGTTAAGGTCTTAAAAAATAATAATAAGAAGTTTAGCTTGAGGTGTTTAATAGTAAATAAAAAAGGTGTGCAAGGCGCACAATAACATTTTTCTTTATTAAAAAAATATTAAAAATGAGTCATTGACTTATGAGACTGTAAGTTCAAGTAGTTTAAGCAATATAGCCTTTAATGGACCTTCTCACATTTTGGGCATGGAGATGGAATCATAAACTGTAACGCAGGGGTAAGCAGAGATTTGAATATTGAAAGGGAGGTCAATAATCCTATTGCTGAGATTGAAAATGTACATAGAACGGATAAACCTGAGTATTCAGACATCTGTGATGAAGTACAACGGTTGTATCCTGAGCTAGCAAGATCCAGTAATTCTCCTTTTGTAAGTACGGTGCCAGGAACAGATGTTAGTACTAAGAATAAGAGACTTAAGAGAAGAGCTTTACGGGATGTTGTGCTGTTAAAAGTGATGCAACATTTATGGGCCTGATGATACCGAAATAAAGTTTTTTGAAAGAAATAAGAAATATTAGTGGAAGTTGACTATTTGTTCAGCTGTGACACCATTCTTTAAACTTGACTGGGGCAATATTACTGTGTCTTCTTAAGGTAAGTTAAAACTAGTGGATCTTATGAAAATATTTCCCCAGATTCTTAAAGTCAGACCAAAATACGGTTACATTATAACTCATAATTGGTGCAACTGATCTTCTGAATACTCTATTGACTATTATGAAAAATACTATGCTTCAGATGGCTGGGAATGTGGAATTTCAAGGTCTGAATTTGGTGTTTAATGGAATCATTCCAGCTTGGAATGATTACTTGTTTACCAAACTCACATGTATAATAATTGGTTGAGACAACTCTGTCTTGCCTATAATGTACATTTAATTAAATATTGGGAAGAATTTGTTTGGGATTATTGCACCTTTTCCAAGGATATGCTGCTGCATTTAAATGAGTATGGTCATTCATAGTCACTAGTATGATTCTTAAATATATTAATTTTTTTTAGTACAGGAGCAGTTAACAATAAGTCCTGTTCAGGACCCAATAAATATGATACAGTTCTAATGTGTTACTTTAAAAATGTATGAATGTGTGTGCACTAAAGTTGCTAAAATAAAGAGCATTGCTGTTAATGAGAATTACAAAAGTAATGCAATTACTGAAACAGGGAGTTCTGAGAATTTAAATATTCCAGAATACATTAAATATGAATGTTTGAAAAATGGTCCAAGAGGTGAGGGTATATCATTACAGATATTGACTCTAGTCTTGTTCAGGTTAATAAAAAAATAGTGTGTGTTTTAGTAAAACTAAAGGTTAAAAGTAAGAGTGTTATACTGGTGATATCTTATATATCATCTAGTATGGATTTGGATAAACACTGGCAGTTTTTGGCAGAATCGGATATAGTACTGGGCAGTAAGAACAGTATCCCTCCTTGGAGATTGTAATTACTCTATACTGATTAGATTAATAAGACAACCAATAACTTTCACACATAGGAATTTTTAAACTATCTTGAATTTCATGGACTGAAGCAATTAAACATGGAATCTGCTAGGGGAAGTAATATACTCTTCCAAATTCTGTTGGAAAAATTTGGATTTTCTCACCTTTGGGGGTCTTCTGACCATGCTGTGATTGCTCTCAACTGGAAAAAAATATAAAATTATAATGTGCTTGTTTCAACATATAGTTATGGTCATATCAATTACAAGAAAATAAATGGCTTTTTAAATCACATTGACAGGTACACAGTTTATTTACAGAATGAATATGGATATGTCATCTTTCAAAATATTTTAGGCAAAATGTAGGAAAAAACAACTTCTTATAATACTTTAAAAACAGTAAAGGTTTTCCTTTCTGGTAGAGCTTTAGACTCCTAAAGTTATATGAAAAGAAGAGATTGTAGGCAGTATATAAAAACATTACAATTAAAGTGTGACACGAACGTTTAATATGTGTAGTAAAACTTTGAAAATTGAGATAAAAAAGAAAATATTAATTATGAGAACAATTTATTAAAATTATCAGAAGAGAAGAAGCCTTTTTTAAATATTTGAATTATACTAATAATAATACCCCTTCATTAAGAACTACTGAGGTGAATGGAATATTCTCAGGATTATAAAACTATTGCTAACATATTTAATAAGTATTTTTTCTGATTTATTTTACTCATATGAAATGTTTTGAAATGCTGTGCTGGTTTTATAACTCTTTGCTTATGAACAGGGAAAAGATTTGACCTAATACTATCAGAAGGATAAAATAAATCAGTAAATATTTATATTTTAAGTTTAAGGTAAACTAGCTTTCAAAGTCAGTGTCTAATAAGATTACTACATTTTATAACTCAGTTTCTTTTAAATATTGTTGTCATGTTTTTTTCAATATGACTATAGTTTTCCTTCATAACGAGGATTTGTGAAAACGTCTTCTCCAGCCTTTCTGATTCTTTTTATACCATCATGGGTGGAGATGCTGTTCTTGAAAGTTATAGCCCTGCTGATTATAAAAGTGCACTCTTTTATGTATCGTGCCTTCGCTGAAGATTGGGCATCGGGCTGGCAACGTGGCACCATAAAAATCGACTGCCAATCATTAGTGGACAGGAGTTCCGCTATGGCGACACCTAACCAGGAAAAGCCAAAAAGACAAACAACTCTTTTATGCATCTCTTATGCATGTATCTGTTTTCACCTTGCCCTGCTCATCTCGTCACACTGTTATTGGGCATTTTGTGGGCTGGATTCAGAAACTTAGCATAAGAGCTTGGCAAATACTTTTTCTACGTTTAGTGGTCTGATACGATAAGGGTCAGCAATTAAGAAAGAGCTGCTGAAGTCCCTCATGAATAATTAATCAAGACAGTTCAGAATATTATGTTAATCCACAAGGAAGCTCAGCAAAGCTGTGTCTTTGCACTGTGAGCTGTTGCAGTTGAGGGAGAATGCTGAAGAAGTTTATCAAAACAGTGGCACTGTATTAACTTAAAAAAGTGGTCTTTTGAGAAGCATTTGAAGGAATAAATATTTAGAAACTTTCTTATGAATTCCACATGACAAAAGCAAGTTTATGGAAAGCTCTTTCAGCGCAGCTTAAGGTAAAAGAAGGTGTAAGTGGAGTAGTGTCATTCATACCTGTATTACATAAAGGGTAACGGTTACTAGTTGTAGAGACAATGTGATTTAGAGGAGGTCATACATTTAGAAAAAGCAGCTTAGGACAGTGATGACCAACAGTAAGGAGGCTTATACAGTAACATTAAGAGTATTGGTGGACAGGAGTAAGTTACAGTAGTGTGCTCTGCTATGTGACAGATCATTAAAGTGGTGTATTTTGTAGACTGTTTTGTGCACTAGGTTACAATTCTGAGTTTCCTAAGGCAAGAAGAGAAATAGAGAAACAATATTTGAACTCTGGATAGAGAATATGTTTGGATATACAGGACTGTGTGCTGGGGTAAGGCAGGGTGCTAGCCTGTATGGAAGTTTAAGCTGCTTGAGCACTTCAGAGACACTGAGTTGCGTGATAACTGAATGGTAAACTAGTATCAAGTAGTATGCCAAGGTATTTGTAGTTGTTTAAATGTTCATCTGGGTTGTTTTAGGTTTACTGATGGGTAATGGTGAACAGTTACTGAGTCTCTGAACTGTTCACAATATCAATAATTTACTGTTAGATGATGTTAGGGAACCCAGTGGCAAATATTCTTAAAGTCTACCTGCACAGATAATGTGTCACTATGGATCTAACTGGGAGGGGGGGGGAGGTCATCTACATAAAGTGATATATTAATACTGTACAGGTGCTAAATGAATGTCAACAAATATGCAGAAAATAATTTGTCTACATGTAGAACCCATCCCTCGCAACCTCTTACAGCAAGAAATCTGGACAAAGCCATAAATAATGGGGAATAAAGGCCCAAACATATGGACAAATTTTAAATATTGCTATTGCAAACATAGAAAGTTGATAGAATAACAGGTTTTGCATTAGCAGGAATTTTCTGAAGGGTATGGAGTCCGAAACTCAAATGTATGTCTCTATTTTCTGACTTCAATCCTTAATAATTTGCCAGAAAACCAACATTTTTATTTATTTATTTATTTGCAGTTGTTTAACCAGGATAGTCCATTGGGCCTAAAGAACCCATTTTCAATGGAGTCCTGGGGAGAAAAGCTCCACATACAGATTATACAAAGATTATATTCCACATACAGATTATACAAAGTCAAAACGAACAACCAAGAATGATAACCAGCAACCGCAGAAACTGTTGTTTCTGCGGTTGCTGGTTATCATTCCAGATTATACAAAGGTTATGTTACACACATAGTTTATATGAGAAATGGAAGAAAAAAAAACATTGTAGAAATTCTGATTATAAGTTAGAAAAAATATCAACAAAAACAAGTGATACAGGCATAAAATTTTTTTTTTTTTTTTGCTAAAAATTTCAGGGTACAAATAAGGAGTTGTATGCTAGGAGCCGGCATGAATTTGCTAGCTGGGATTTGAGAAAAAGGAAAGAGGAAAGTATTGGGATTAGAGAGTAGGTTATGAGGGATGTGAACAGGAGCATTCCCAAGAGGATGTTAAATGAGAGTGTAGAGATTTTTTAAAGGATGGCAGGCTTGCAATTGTACGAATGAAGGGGGGAAGGGAGTTCCATAGGCGTGCTAATGAGAAGGACAGGAGGTTTTGTCCTGGAGGGTGTAGGGGTCTGTAAACTTCTAGGAGGTTTTGATTATTAGATCTTAGAAGTCTTTCAGTTTTATGCATTTTGAAGATAGTTGAGAGAGAGGGACAGAGGGATGGCTGGAAAATGAGTTTATGTGCATAGGTGAGCTGAGTGTAGTAAAGGTAGTTGGGAAGCTCTAGCCAGTTGAGTTTATGGAGAGGTTCACAGTGATGGGTGGATGATTTGTTACTGGTGGCGAATCTGGCTATTTTATTGTAACAAGATGAGAGCTTGGTTTTCAGGGAAGATTGTAGGTTTATAAGAAGAGGGGCACCATAGAGAAGGGAGGGAAGGAGAAATGTGGTAGAGAGAGTAATTTTGGTAGTTGAGGTGAGGAACCGATTGTGACGGTAGAGCAGGCCTAGTTTTTGGTGAGTTTTTTATATTTAGTAGGAGGTGGGAGTTGAATTTGAGCTTGTCATCAATTTGGACTCCTAGTAGTTTGGTTTCAGATACTAGCTCAAGAGATGTGTTGTTTTGGCTGGTGATGGAGAATAGAGAGCTATCCAAGTTATGAGTTTTGGAGGGGGGTAAATACCATAAGTTTAGTTTTAGCAGCATTGAGTGCAAGATGGTTGTCTTTCATCCGTTGTTCTGTGGTAGTGAAGGCATCTTGGGTAAGTTTTAGAAGAGTTGGGATGGATGAGGCAGCACAGATGATTGTTGAGTCGTCTGCATATTGAATAATGTTTGCAAGGGGGATAGAGTGGTAAAAGTCATTGATGAAGATATTGAAGAGGAGGGGGCCTAAAATAGAACCTTGTGGAACACCTGTAGGAGTGTTGAGGAAGGAGGAGGTGTTTTTTTTCCACTTGACGGCTTGTTGCCTATTGGAGAGATAGCTAGTAAACCAATGGAGGGAAGAGGGGGAAAGGTTTAGGTTAGATAGCTTAGTAAGAAGTAGATTATGAGAGATAGTGTCGAAAGCTTTAGAGATATCGAGTAGGATGGTAGATACAGTGAGGCCAGAATCTCTTGCTTTATTCACAGTTTCAAGGAAGGATAGGAGGGCAGTCATAGTACTATGATGGGGTCTGAATCCATGCTGTGTGGGAGTTAATAGATTGTTGTCCAGGAGATGGGGAAGGAGTTGTTGATGGATACATTTCTCTAGGACTTTTGAAAGGGGAGAGAAGATGGCGATGGGACGGAAATTGGTAATATTAGTATTGGTACCACTTTTATGTAGGGGAATGATGTAGGCTTTTTTCCAGATTTGAGGAACAATACTTTCTTGGATGGAGCGGTTAATTAGTATGCTGATAGGGAGGGCAATGGCTTCTGCTGCTATGCTAAGTAAGTATGAGGGAATGTCATCTGGGGCATTTGTGCATGGTTTTAGTTTTTTCAGGAGTTTTTTTATGATGGATGTAGGAACAGGTTTAATGAAGAATGGTGGGGGTGTGGAGCGAGTGGCAGAAGTTGGAGGGGGAGAAGCATGGTGAGGGGTGGGAGAAGTTGGAGGGGAAGACGTCTGAGGAGAAGTGGGAGAAGTTGGAGGGGGAGAAGCAGGAGGAGAGGTGGGAGAAGTCTGAGGAACAGACCAAAAATATGAGGCAAAGATCTGGACATTCTGAGAAAATCTGGACAGTTGAAAAGTCTGCTGGAACCTTGGGGAACTTCAGGTATGAAGTGGGACATATAGGACAGAAAACTGTTAATTCTTCTTTGAAAATGCCTATAGTGGAGATTGTTAGCCAAGAGAAACAGTTTGTCCATAAGCTGAGAGATGAAAGTTGTTTTATAAGAAGACAGTGGTTTACAAAATCAGAGTTATTCTTGTGATTCTTGAAGACAGCCCCTGTAAGAATAACTTTATCAAAGTTAGAAAATGTACAGTCTTCTGCTTAAAGGAGAGGTACAGAAGTATTAAGGCTAAGGTGAAAGAATGTTGCTGTACTGTATGAACTGACATGCATTCTTATATAGGATATGCTGAAGGGATTTTGCTATAGCTGAAAGAAAAGCAATATGGCAGAACTGTTCTGGCTGGGTTGGATAGCTTTTTTAAAGGAGTGGAATTACTGTTACACGTTTCCATTAAGTAGAAACTGTCCCTTATGTATATATATATAGAGAGAGAGAGACTGAATATAAAGATAAGAAGATGGACATTAAGAAAAGTAATATTTTGTAGGAATCTAGGATTTTAAGGAAAGGCTGATACATTGCATTTTTATAACTTGGAAGGCTGTGTTGCTCAATTATTTTTAGATTTAAGTTATTTGTGATTTCAATAGCTAAATTCCACACATATACCAATGGTGTGGTCATTGACTGGTATCACAACACTAAAGTGTGTGCTTTGACTACAGTTTGAACCTAAAGCCTCTGATTCACCAGCCATTGCTCTTAACACTAAGCTAATGAAGCACTGAAGGCTTGGCCAAGTTAATAGATCACCTTCATTCACTTGTATTCAAACGGTCCAACAAATAAAAACATAGCAAGTATATCAACATGTTACCTCAGCCAGTTCTAGCCTCCCGCTTAATACAATATGCACATGTATCCAGATTCACAGAGAAAGTATAAAGTGTAGCAACATTTCCATCAACCAAGGCTCAAATGAACTTCTATAGAACATTAGAGTATTTACAAACATTTCCATCAGCCAAGGCTCAAATGAACTTCTATAGAACATTACAGTATTTACAAACATTTCCATCAGCCAAGGCTCAAATGAACTTCTATAGAACATTACAGTGTTTACAAACATCTGGTCAACATCATCTCACTTCTATACAACATTTGCAAACATCTGGTCAACATCATCTTACTCACCTCATGACAATGGTCATGAGCTCTACTTGCAGCCCACGCCAGCTTTTTTTTCTCCCTGTATGACAAATTTCTAGTGAGGATCACATAAAACAGCCTCAGTGAAAACATTTGCATGCATTTATGTATGTGCTGGGGGGGGGGGGCTATGGGGGCATCTGTACTCGCTCCTCTGTGAGGGCCAATAGTGATTGGTCTAGCTT